>NC_090646.1:54899672-55099672 GCF_040937935.1 Hyperolius riggenbachi
GGACAAAGAAGCAGCGCATGCTCTGACCACTCGCGCTCCCTGTCACCTGTCTGTGGCTGTGACTGCAGCCAGTCGCACAGAGGATAAAGAAGCAGCACATGCTCTATCCACTCGCGCTCCCTGTAATTTCTCGCTCCTGCCCATGGCTGGTACAGTGTTATGCATTCTTGACAAGTACCGGTCATACATCAGCGTCATTTCTCAAGTGTACATGCCCAGAACACTATCGGCTGCTGTGCACATTCTGGCAGGAGCGCAAATTACAGGAATTATTTGTTGAATGGGGCCAGAGCAGCACAACTGAAATGAGCCCATTCAAACCAATGATGGCTAGTTAGAGTGTTGGACAATTGTTTTTTTTTTTTTGGGGGGGGGGGGGGGCACTTGGTGACAGCAGGCCTAGGGCACTGGAAAGTACAAATCCGGCCCTGCTTTTATACTCAGTGTTTTTAGCGTTTAGCATAGCTAAACAGCCTAGGCTGTGACATCACTGGGAAGGCGGGGCTACATACCGACATACAGCTATATGTAGCTATAGGAAGTGTTTCTGAGGCTAAAACCAGGATAATTACTGTTAAAATTGTCGTCCTGAATAATTTACTGCAGTCTACTATATGCCACTACAGTGCCTCTTTAAGATATTACAGCGAATACAAATAATGGCTGCTCTTTAATGACTACATGGCTGTGGATGTTCTCGGAGTGCTCAGTGTGAATAGCTTTCTAATAGTCTGTTTTATGGCATCCCCCGCTATGTCTGTGGAAACAACTTTTCATGTTAATTGACTCTATTTACATTTCGCTCTGATTGAGCTCAATTTGTGCAGGTGTTGCTGCCACACGCACACCACACACACATCAGCAAGGCATACGCCACAGTTCAGTATAATTACACTTTAATGTGTGCAGTTTCTGCTGTGTCCACTAGGTGTCACTGTTACATTGCACACGAGCAGAGCAGATGCAGATTGACCAGCTGCGCTAGTCAGAGGTTAACACATGCTGGAATATAGGAACCATTTTTGTTTCTCATTCAGTGAACGATCCTAATCATAAAGGTCCCCATTAACGGTACAATTTTTATAGACCTTTAAATTTTTCGTTCGATTTAGTAAATTGAAAATAATGGGAAATTATCGGATTCATCCAACAATGGTGCCTTTTTTATTTTCGATAAGATTAGTTGTGTTCATACAAATCCACCGGATTTACCATAAAGCACTGTAGGCACGTGCCTACAGGCGCCTGATGATGGAAAGGGGGCCCACTCCCCTTCCCTAGTGCCTCCCTCCCTCCTCCCTCCTTCCCTGTGTGGAGTCCTGATGAGAGTGTAAATGAGAGGTTACTCACCCAGCTCTCAGCATAACACTGGTGAGATCTCCCTTCAGTCGGAGCACCACTAGCTACTTAATACTGAGGTTCCTCTAGCTACCTAATACTAAGGGGCATCTCTGTCTACTTATACTGAGGGTACTTCTGGCTACCTAATGTTAATTGGCACCTGTAGCTACCTATGACAGGTAAGGGAAGGAAGGGAGAAGTGACACCTGGGACAGCCAGCACACTTGCAGTGCAGTTTGGTGGAGGTTTGTAGGTTCATGGAGGGCGAAGTCTAGGGGGCCAGGACATCTGTGCCTATAGGCTCCTGTTATGTAAATTCGGGCCTGTCCATCGGGCAGATCAATTACTGGTATCTATCATGAGTAACTGCTGACTCTTTTTAGTTAAGATTCAAGGAGGTCTATCTGATCAAAATAAAAAATCGTTCTTAAAAATTGTACTGTTAATGGGCACCTTAAAAGGACCTAAACTGAGAATCCAGATACTACTGCAGGAAATTGGTCAGCAGGAGAGTCAGGCAACTGGTATTGTTTAAAAGGAAACATCTATATCCCTCTCAGTTTAGGTTTCCTTTAAAGCAGGGGTCTCAAACTCAATTTACCTGGGGGCCGCAGGAGGCAAAGTCAGGATGAGGCTGGGCCGCCCGCCCCTTTCACTCTTCCTTCACAGAGAGGGGCGGGCAGAGGTGGCGATTGACGTCAGGAGGGGCAGAGCTGAAGCTGAAAGCTCTGCCCCTTCCAGGAAATGCCGGTGGATTGCCCCCCGGGCGATTTGGGGGCTCTGCAGCCCTCGTTTAGCGGCGGGGATGCGGCGGATTACTTG
Organism: Hyperolius riggenbachi; assembly: GCF_040937935.1. Classification (NCBI taxonomy): domain Eukaryota; kingdom Metazoa; phylum Chordata; class Amphibia; order Anura; family Hyperoliidae; genus Hyperolius; species Hyperolius riggenbachi. The sequence goes on from NC_090646.1 coordinate 54,901,836, forward strand.
GGAGCACTGAAGCGAACTATAAGGAAGCTTTTGCCGGCGAGGGCCACAAAATATTGTATCGAGGGCCGCAAATGGCCCACGGGCCGTGAGTTTGACACCCCTGCTTTAAAGGATACCAGAGGTGACATGTGACATGATGAGATAGACCTGTATGTACAGTGTTTAGCACTTTTTTATTTCTCTGCCTGAAAGAGTTAAACATCAGATGTGTAAGTGGCAGTTTAAGTCGGGACCAGGTTGAACTATAGTGTGACCCTCACTGATAAGAAATTACAACTATAAAACACTTTCCCAGCAGAAAATGGCTTTTGAGAGCAGGAAAGAGATAACAAGGTTCTATAGTTCATAGATTATAGCTGTGGCATATTTTAATGAATGTGTCATTGAGCTAAAACAGTAAAAACTTAAAAAGTAGAAGTAGTAGGATAGATACAATTGTTTATTTCATTAGTTTATTTTCACCTTGGGTGTTCTTTAACCATTTAAAGTCGCTTACAGGATGGGAATAAAAAAAAAAATCACTGTGGCCATCTTGTGGCCAAATAGTAAAACCACATGTACATACATTTTTTTTTCACATAAAACACAATAAATTACAATTACAATTAACTGTTTACCCCCTAACTAGGCAATACACAATAATAAGAAAAATAACAAATGGCTCAACTAACGGATAAATATATATTAGCAAGTCTCCATATATATTTATCAAGAAGTAGCTAAAGCACAAGTAATAAGGTCGCATAGAACTACAATAACAGAACTATACAGAGTAACAAGGTGCCCAGCAGACCAGCGTACTGACCGCTATGACGGGCAGGGTCTAAAATGGGAGGCAGACTTTTAAACCGGCATCAACCAATGGATGCAAGTATGCAAATTTCCACACAGCTGAATGGTAATCATTCAATCCTGAGCTGGCTTGATTACCATTTGCTAGCTGGCTTTGAATTCAAAGGACTCCCATAAAAAATACATGCAGTATTATGTAACAACATGCATGCAGGAAATCCAGGGCTATCTGGCCGCAGCTCAGCTACAACAAGCATTTGTTGGAATGATGACAGCATCCTGAGCTGCCCAGAACTGCAGAGCGATTGCAAATGACAATGAGACTTATTGCAAGTAGATAAGCCAGAACTGTCCGTTGCAACGGGCAGAATACGCTACATGAGGGATCCTTACAAATAGTTACCGAAGGGTCTAAACTTTTTTAATATGCATGTCAAGAGATTATATTACTAATATGTTTTAAATTATAAGCTTGTAAATAGTGATGGACGCAAAACTGAAAAAATGCACCTTTATTTCCAAATAAAATATTGGTGCTATACATTGTGATAGGGACATAATTTAAATGGTGTAACAACCGAGACAAATAGGCAAATACAATGTGTGGGTTTTAATTATGGCAGCATGTATTATTTTAAAGCTATAATGGAAAACTAAGAAATTATGATTTTTTCCCCCATTTTTTTCTTAATTTTCCCATTAAAATGCAATGCATTTAGAAAAAAATAATTCTTAGCAAAATGTACCACCCAAAGAAAGCCGAATTGGTGGCAGAAAAAAATAAGATATAGATAAATTCATTGTGATAAGTAGTGATAAAGTTATTGGCGAATGAATGGCAGGTGTAAATTGCTCGGATGCGTAAGGTGAAAAACGACTGAGGGCTAAAATGGTTAAAGAGTACATGCAGTGACATGATGACATAAACACACATATTGTACTATCCCTACTAAGAAATTAGTCCCTTTGTGTTTCCCAGTGCAGCAAGAGTTAAAAACCTTAAACTGTAATCTAAGAACGAGATATTGTCAACAGCTTGTGGAAATCAGTCTGGTTTCTTGAATAGTAAACAGAGGCTAAAAGGCTGATATCTGTCAGGGAGCAGGGCGATAATGAGATTTTACTTCAGGAGAGTTCAAAGGGACTTCTGCTACTTTTTAAGCTTAAAAGGCAGAGTGTGGATTCTAAACAGCAGCTGTGACAGTCTGATTCAATCTTAAAAGTAAAGCTATAAAACTAAAAATATAAGGCTCTTTTCTGTGCTACTATTGTTCTGTTTATCATTCATACTACACATACAATTCATTGTATCATACGTTTATTTTCATTACAGGTTCACTTTAGGTGAATTATTTTGCAGATCGATTGGAGGTAACTGAGCATTTGTTGAGTAAGAAGCTGCTGGTAGATATTAATTGATTGTACATGTCGTGCAGTATACGAACGATCAACCAATGTTATGACCTATTCCAGTCTGGCTTCAGGAAACACCACAGCACTGAAACTGCCCTCATCCAAATATGCAACCACCTGCTCATGGCAAGAGACAGAGGAGAGTGCTTGATCCTCATACTGCTAGACTTTTCTGCAGCCTTTGACACAGTTGACCATGACATCTTGATAAACAGGCTACAGGAATACTGCGGCATTGATGGCATAGTACTTCAGTGGTTCCAATCCTTCTTGAGTGGCAGAACCCACAAAGTGTCTATGGGGCCCTTCCTGTCCACCCCTGTAACACTTAAGTATGGGGTGCCCCAGGGCTCAATCCTCTCTCCCCTGCTTTTCACGATTTACATGCTACCGTTGGGAAAACTAATCCAAAAACATGGCCTGACATACCACTGCTATGCAGACGACACCCAACTATATCTTTCCTTCAAGCCTGGTGTGACAGACCCAACTCTAACTATAAACGCCTGCTTACGTGAACTACAGCAATGGATGAATGACAACTGGCTGAAACTAAATGCAGACAAAACAGAAGTCCTTCTGATTGGAGGGCAGAGCATGATAACAAAACAACTTAACTTGCAGTCTTCACCACTGGGAATAGGAGGCACGGATCTACGCAGCTCTGATCATGTGCGTAGCCTGGGAGTTCTAATTGATGGGGATTTAAACTTCAGAACTCAAAGCTCTGCTGTGGTGAAATCATCCTATTTTCACCTGAAGAACATTGCAAAAATCAAGCACCTCATACCCCCAGAAGATCTGCCAACCTTAGTCCACGCCTTCATCACATCCCGACTGGACTACTGCAATGCTCTCTACACTGGCCTTCCAAAAAAGGTCTTGTACCGCCTACAGCTGATACAGAATACTGCTGCCAGACTGCTAACCAACCGACCCCGTCACTGCCACATAATGCCAGTCCTGCACTCCCTTCACTGGCTACCTATAGAATGGAGGGTCCTATTCAAGATCGGCCTACTGACATTTAAATCCCTGAATAATCTAGGCCCTAGATACATGAAAGATATGTTGCAGCTGCGTAGCAATCCCCGCATTCTCAGATCAACAGGTTCTAATAATCTAGCCATACCCAGAGTCCACTTGGAAACTTTTGGTCCCAGAGCCTTCTGTCATGCTGCCCCTACGTTTTGGAACTCCTTACCTCAACAGATCAGGACAGCCCCATCCCTGGACGTGTTTAAATCCAGACTGAAAACCCAGCTGTTCAGTTTGGCATTTGCAGAAATATAACTTTTGTTGTGTGAATACTTCATCCTACTACCAATTAATGAATCTGAGAGAGCCTAAGCGCTTTGAGTCCTATGGGAGAAAAGCGCTATAGAAATGTTATTGTATTGTATTATTATTGTATTGTATCAGAAACAGCAACACAGGATTGGAAGGAAGATCCAACATATATGTGTGTATGCTGGTATGATATTGTGAAAGATCGATGCTCTAACACTAAATTGTGCCTGATCTGTTACTAATACCAAGATACACAGATGCTACTATGCAGCTATAACTGTTAACCCTATACTATTTATTTATTTGAGTATTAATATAGCACTGTACAGAGTATATTATCACTAACTGTCCTTCAGAAGGGCTCACAATCTAATCCCTACCATAGTCACATGTCTATATATGTATCGTGTAGTGTATGTGTCGTAGTCTAGGGCCACTTTTAGGGGGAAGCCAATTAACTTATCTGTATGTTTTTGGGATGTGGGAGGAAACCGGAGTGCCCGGAGGAAACCCACACAGACATGGGGAGAGCATACAAACTCCTTGCAGATGTTGATCTGGCTGGGAATCAAATCGGGGACCCAGAGATGCAAGGCGAGAGCACTCACCACTGCACTGTGTCTACTTCCTGCTTTTATGGAAACAGACAAAGGGTTAACATTCTGTGTTTACATATTAGCTGTGTCTGCTGAGGACTGCCGAATATCTGTGCTGACACAGCTGCGAGATCAAAGTACCCTTGTGAATTAGACAGGCTAAACTCTCTAAAAACACACACGGTCCATTTCTCTCTGTTTTTCTTATGCCCTGTGCAAGAGTTCAGGTCCACTTTAAGGTGCTCACAATGGAATGTACACTAATCTATTCTACCATTACGGTGTGCCATAGACTGGTCATCGTCCAGATTGCCTCTGGTTGGAGGCATAAGCACCACTGAAAAATGATAAACTTGCCCGAGCCAGAAGTCCTCTGACTACCTTGCCTATGCGCTTGTACCTTCCGGAGTCTGTTCCGCTTAGGACCGCCTAGGAATATTAGCGACGAAACCAGATGTGACTTTACTACATGCAAAAAAAGATCATTAACATGCAGTCAACATGAGCAAAAATTAGCAAGTTTTCCAAATACATAATGATATGCATCCAATCTTCCTAAAAATTCACTAATTGCCGTGGCTGCTAATGAAGAGGAATAATCCCCGGCTTTCAATAAAAATTCATAAACCCCATAATCTGATTTTAAGGTGGAACTCTAACTGCCGATGAAGGGGTTTAATCCTCGCTGGAAATGAGCGATCCACGACACGTTGTTACACTTGTTATTAGTTGAAACACAGACAAATTACGAGAAAAAATAGCGGCAGATGAGCAATCCATCCCAATGGGTCTGAGTGGCTGATTATTATTCATGGGAGACAGGGTGTAAAAAGATCCGGGAGTTCTGTAGGCAGATATATGCATTTGTGGCATCTCTGAAAAATCTTGAGAATGAGTGTGTCCTATCAGTATGTACATAATCTACCTATACTGGGGGCACCTATACCTGGCTTCCTATACTGGGGGCACCTATCCTTGACTACCTATACCGGGGGCACCTATACCTGGCTTCCTAAGCTGGGGCAACAATATTTGACTACCTATATTGGGGACCCCTATACTTGTCTACCTATACTGGAGGCAACTACACCAGGCTTCCTATACTGGAGGCAACTATACCAGGCTTCCTATACTGGGGGCACCTATATACCAGGCTTCCTATACTGGGGGCACCTATCCTTGACTACCTATACTGGGGGCACCTATACCAGGCTTGCTATACTGGGGGCACCTATCCTTGACTACCTATACTGGGGGCACCTATACCTGGCTTCCTAAGCTGGGGGCAACAATATTTGACTACCTATACTGGTGACCCCTGTTCTTGTCTACCTATACTGGGGGCACCTATACCAGGTGTGCTATACTGGGGGCACCTATCCTTGACTACCTATACTGGGGGCACCTATACTTGGCTACCTATACGAAGTACACCTATACCAGGTTTCCTATACTGGGTGCACCTATACCTGGCTTCCTATACTGTGTGCACCTATACTTGGCTACCTGTATTGGGGGCTACCTATACCTGGCTTCCTATACTGGAGGCACCTATACTTGTCTACCTATACTTTCCTGGCTACCTATATTGAGGGAACCTATACCTGGCCACCTATAACCTATACTGAGGGTGTTTTGTTGTTGTTGTTGTTGCATCATGGCTATAACGTGTGGTGCAAATTGTCGGGTGCTGTGCAATCATTCCAAATAGGGAGGGAGGGGGGGGGGGGGGCTTTCTTGCATCCTCAGAAGTTTGCCTCAGGCAGCAGAAAGTCTAGAAGCAGCCATGTGTGTGTGCAGTGTTGAAGGCTCATGAGTCACTTTCAGGCGAAAATCCTTGCCTCCTCTTGTGTACCATGTGACACCTGTGCATTTACTGAATCTATGGAACGAGCACTATCACATTATCATTCACGGTTCTCCACTCTAGGGACAAACGTACATATTTTCTTCATGAAAGAGAAGGTTCCCTATTTTTGAATGGAGTCCTGTATATAATTAAATATATACTCCAAAAACCATGTGTCAAAATTGAAAAATCTTTATTATAACACAATCACATACAAATAAAATCAATAAAATGCCCCCATATGTCCCACAATAAGAGGACCGCCAAGGAAATTCTAATAATCAAGTAGTCACATATATTAATCCATAAACCACCATGCAGACATGGCCAGCCAACAACGATAATAAAGTGCTCAGTGCAAAAGAAGCAGCTACTAACAATAAATCATTTCACCTGTGTAAAAACAATGGTAAGGATTGCGGACTGCGATACACACCCAGAAATCCGGATATGCGTCCCAGTCCACAATCTGTGCAACTCCAATACCTATTTAATGATATAATCCAAAATATTGTGCAAAACATACAATAAAGTGCGTTACAGTCAATGGCTGAAATGGCTTACATGTGGATAGAGTGGTCCTGGCGTGGGGGTAAATCGTGCCTACGATTTACCCCCACGCCAGGACCACTCTATCCACATGTAAGCCATTTCAGCCATTGACTGTAACGCACTTTATTGTATGTTTTGCACAATATTTTGGATTATATCATTAAATAGGTATTGGAGTTGCACAGATTGTGGACTGGGACGCATATCCGGATTTCTGGGTGTGTATCGCAGTCCGCAATCCTTACCATTGTTTTTACACAGGTGAAATGATTTATTGTTAGTAGCTGCTTCTTTTGCACTGAGCACTTTATTATTGTTGTTGGCTGGCCATGTCTGCATGGTGGTTTATGGATTAATATATGTGACTACTTGATTATTAGAATTTCCTTGGCGGTCCTCTTATTGTGGGACATATGGGGGCATTTTATTGATTTTATTTGTATGTGATTGTGTTATAATAAAGATTTTTCAATTTTGACACATGGTTTTTGGAGTATATATTTAATTATATACAGGACTCCATTCAAAAATAGGGAACCTTCTCTTTCTTGAAGAAAACCTGTGCATTTACTGACATCACTGTGCCACGTGGTACAGGCATTTGAGGCGACAGTAGACACCGGAGGGGTCAGAATTCGCACCAGCGTGTGACATGTGCATTGGTGGGGGTCCATCGGTCATTGCGATGTTAAATACAGACACGGATTAAGTTGAAATGAGGCCCTGGGCAAGATAGCAAGTTTTGTCTGGCGCTGATGGTCCCCCCCTTTTTTTAGTAAGATTTGGTGGAAGCTAGCATCTCCCAGGCCCCTAGACTCTCTCCAGGCCCTAGGCAACTGCCTATGTTTGCCTTGTGGATGATCCGGCTCTGATTAAGTGTGGTTATTACTACCAACAAAAGATGGATCGGGCAGCAATATCGCAGCACCAATTTTCCTCCGATTCGATAAAACCATCAGATCGGAAGGTCGATCGATCAGCAAAACCTACCAATAAACCTAGCACTGTGTAATATGTTGGCGCTTTATAAATACAATAAATAAATAAATAGCACTGTGACACAAGAAGATCACTTCAGATAAATGTTGCAGCAATATGACAGTGTGAAGCAGCGAAAACCAGGAGCGTAGCAATAGGGGGTGCAGAGGTTGCGACTGCATCGGGGCCCTTGAGCCAGAGGAACCCCGAGGGGCCCTTCCTCAACTGCAGTATTATCTCTCTATTGGTCCTGTGCTCATAATAATCACTTCTATAGATACTTTGAATAGTGGTTATCAGTAACAAACTGTTCCCCATCCCCTTTTTTCACCGTAGTTGCCATTGGCAGGTTTTTGGTGAGCCAGATCAATTGTTATGTATAGAGTGCTTGGGGGGCCCCATTGTAAAACTTGCATCGGAGCCCACAGCTCCTTAGCTATGCCACTGGCGATAATGCTGTGTGTGTGTGTGGTACGTGTGGTAATCGTGTCATCACAGCATCCTCCTAACACTGGCAGCAATGTGACCCCGCTATAGGAGGCTGCCAGCCCCTCTCCCAGCGCCTGCTGCAGCCCCCCCCCCCCCCCCCTCCTGCGTGACAGGTGCTCTGTGCTCTGTGTCAGGAAGTACTCTCATTGTTTCCAACAATTCATCCGCGTGGCCAGAGGCATTTTCTTCCTCCTAAGCCCTAAAATACCAGTTAGCGTTTAATCCCTGCGGTGAAAGGTGTCTAGACGGGCCACCCTTTATATCAGGTGTACAGGAGTTCCCCAGCAGCGGGGGTCCGCCACAGGAGACTTCCTGACAGGGGAGGGGGCAGAGTGACTGCTAAACCTCTGTGTGAATGCCAGATAAGTCACTGCTATAATCCTGCAACACGATCTGTCTGTATGTCTAGCTATATCTGTTATTATTATGTATTTATATAGCACTGACATCTTCTGCAGGACTTTACAGAGTACATAGTCATGTCACTGACTGTCCTCAGAGCTCACAATCTAATCCTACCGTAGTCATAGTCTAATGTCCTACCATATTATTATTATTATTATTATGTATTTATATAGCACTGACATCTTCTGCAGCACATTACAGAGAACACAGTCATGTCACTGACTGTCCTCAGAGGAGCTCACACTCTAATCCTACCATAGTCATAGTCTAATGTCCTACCAAATTATAATGTACTAGGCGACCTAAGCCCATTTAAAAACGGGCTCTAGGTCTGTCACCGCAGCATTACAGCGTGCGCGCACATGGCCGGCCGGCCCGCCCGCCCCCTTGCCCGTCCTGTGTCCTGTCCCAACAGCTGTCAGTGCAGGACATGCGCAGTAGCACAAAAGGCCTGACACAGGGACATGGGACGCAGGGACACTTGGATATTATTATATAGGATGTATTTCACTGAGGTCTGTATAAGGTACCCTACTCACTTCTCACTTTCCCTTTCCTTCCTCTCCTTCAATGTGGGTTAGTAGGCAATCCAAGGTGGCATACCCTAACTTCAGATCTGCAGGTCACTTCTTGCATATACTGTACATGTGAGCTCCCTTTAGGCATATGTATGAACTCAGCGCTTAGTGTTTGAGTGCTGGATTTTAGCTTCAAAACTTATTATTTGAAATCGCAGCTGTGCAATGATGATTACTTCTGTGGTTTTGGCAACTTTTCTGGTCATATTGCTTTTTGGCTGACTACCTACTCAGCTTATATGTGTTTTTTTTTTACAACTTCGGTATTGGACGGTTCTGACATCTTAACCTCTTGAGGACTGCAGGGCGAAACCCTCCTAGTGACCAGGCCATTTTTAGTAAAATGTGCCACTGCAGCTTTAAGGCCAAGCTGCAGGGCCGCACAACACAGCACACAAGTGATTCCCCCCCCCCCCATCTTTTCTCCCCACCAACAAGCTCTCTGTTGGTGGGGTCTGACCGCCCCCAGATTGTTTTTTGTTTTTTTTTTACAAATATTTTTGTTCTTGTTTTTATTTTAAAAAAAGTATGTTCCTTTAACTATCTTCCCTCCCTCCTTCCCCACAGCCAGCCAATTATGGCGATCGGCTGGCATAGGCTTCTGCCTATGAGAGCCGATCTCTCTCCAGTGTCCCAGGGGGAAAGCGGTGTCACACGGCTGTCCCCAGTACAGCGCTGCTGCCGATCGCAGCGCTGTACACGTAAATAGACGGCGATCACGCCGTGTAACCGTCTCCCGAGCGGCAATAGCCGCCCGGAGACTGAAAGCGGGACGGGGCTCCGCCTCCCAAACAGGAGATGCGCGCGCAGCCTGCGCGCGATCTCCTGCATTAGCTGGCCCCAGGACTTTACACCAATCGGCGTTAGGCGGTCCTGGGGCTGCCGCAGCGGCCACGCTCATCGGCGTGACGCAGTCGGCAAGAGGTTAAAGAGAACCTGAGACAGGGTGATTTAAAAAAATGATCATACCTGGGGCCTCCTGCAGGCTGATCACTGCCTCCCTGTCCTCCTGTGCTGCCTGGATCAAATATAATTAAACAATTGACTCAAAGGCTATTTTATGGGCTGTGTGGGCAAGTCCGTCGTTATGTCATTATCGATTAAGCAGATAAAAGGCCTGGACTTGATTTGAGGTGTGGTGCTTGCATGGGGAAGATTTTGCTGTGAACAGACAACATGTGGTCAAAGGAGCTCTCCATGCAGGTGAAAGAAGGCATCATTCAGCTGCAAAAAAATAAAAAAAATCCAAGAAATTGCTACAATATTATAAGGGGCAAAATCTACAGTTTGGTACATCCTGAGAAAGAAAGCAAGCACTGGTGAACTCGGCAACGCAAAACGACCTGGAGGTCCACGGAAGACAACAGTGGTGGATGATCGCAGAAATATTTCCATGGTGAAGAAAAACCCCTTCACAACAGCCAACAACCAAGTGAACAACACTCTCCAGGCAAGCGCTGTGAAAAGAGGGCAGGAGATTTGGGCGTCACCATAGGCCGTAATGGAAATTATGGCTACAGCGGAGCTCAGTGAGTATTTTGAGCGCCATCAAAAGACGGAGCACTAATTACTATCAAAACACTGTAATTTGGCAGCCAGCTATAGCCACTATCCATGGCGACCTGGAGGGGGAATAATCTATAACACCATCGGGACTCGCGCAGGAGCAGGGTGAGCCATTTATCAGCTTTACCCTGCACCCAAATCTCCCGGCGGTTGATTTAAATGTATGCTCTCCATAGGGTAGGCCTATCGATATCCAAGTCTACCATAAAGAGAAGACTCACGATGAAGAGACACGCGTGGAAACACAGTGGGGGTGAGGGAGGCCTCCCTCACCCCCCACTGTGGCCTCTCTCACCCGCACTGTGTATCCATGCGTGTCTCTTCACCGTTGATTAAAAGGTATTCATTTTTGCATAAACAGTGCCTCGATCTTCTCTTCTATTGATTCACATGGACTTACTCTGAGAGCACGTTACGCAAGTAATACATGATCCGGTGTACGCAGTCATTCATACTGCCGGCATCTGGTGCCAGCTCTTTTTTCTATTACTGTTGTTCATAAAGAGAAGACTGCATGAAAGTAAATACAGAGAGTGCACTGCAAGATGCAAGCCACTCATAAAACTGTAAGAGAAACCGTGACCAAGAAGAACTTCATCTAAATCAGTAGCTGATACCCCCTTTCCCATGATAAATCTATTTCTATTCCCAAACGATCATCAGGGGGCTCTGTACGGCTGATATTTTGGTGAAACCTCCCACAAGAAACTCTGAGGACCATGGTCCTGGCAGTTTCCTGTCTGTGAACCTTGCTGCATTGTGGGACATAGCTGTTTACAGCTGTTTCCAACTGCCAAAAAAGCATGCAGCAGCTACATCACCTGCCAACAGTAAAAATGTCACCACATGATAAATGTCAGAATGTAAATCAGGGGTGTAAAAGATTTTACAATCGGCAAACACTGACTAAATCATTTATATATAATTATTTATGTATTTATTTATTTATTACATTATTTTCACTGGAGTTCCTCTTTAAGAATAGAAAGGCTAGATTGGACTTTGCTAAAGAACATTTAAAAAAGCCAGCACAGCTTTGGAAAAACATTATTTGGAAACCAAGATCAAAATGAAAACAAAATCAACCTCTACCAGAATGATGGAAAGAAAAAAGTATGCAACAGTACATTATCCAAAGCATAACAAATCTTCTGTAAAACACGGTGGGGGTAGTGTGATGATTTGGACATGCATGGCTGTCAGTGGCACTGGGACACTAGTGTTTATTGATGATGTGACACAGAACAGAAGCAGCTGAAGGAATTAAGAAGTGTTCAGAGACATACTGTCTGCTCAAATCCAGTTAAATGGAGTCAAACTGATTGGGCGGCGTTTCATGATACAGATGGAAAATGACCCAAAATGTACAGCCAAGGCAACCCAGGAGTTTATTAAAGCAAAGAATTGAAAATTCTTGAGGGTAGGAACACACTAGGCAAAATTGCATGCGCGTTTTCCATAGTACATAGTGGAAAACGCATATGCGATTCTGCCTAGTGTGTTCCTACCCTCAGTGGTCAATTCAGTCACCTGATATTAACCCAACTGAGCATGCATTTCCCTTGTTGAAGACTAAACTGCAGACAGAAAGTCCCAGAAAACAAACAGCAACTGAAAGCTGCTACAGCAAAGGCCTAGCAGGCTGTTAAAACGGAAGAAAACCAGAATCTGGTGATGTCCATGAGTTCAAGACTTCTGTCTGCCAGCAAGGAGCTTTAAGCCAAGTATTAGAAATGAAATTTTTTTTTCCAGTTATTTAACTTGTCTTTTGAGCCTCCGAAATTAAGGGATTGTGTTAAAAACCACTTTAGTTGCTTCACATTTTTATGCAACCGCTTTGTTCACCCCACTGAATTAAAGAGTGGTGGAGAGCATGAGGGAGCAGGGGAGAAGATCTGCACTGTTCTGCCTCTCCAAATTTGACAATATTGTCAATTTTTTTAGGCCGGCACCACAGGACTGGAATGCAGCGTAGCGGATTTGATTTGTAGGTTAATGTTTAAATGGAGGTTTTCATGTTCCAAAACTCAAAAATTTCTGGGCAAGCATGATGGACCCTCTTAGTGAAAGGGCATAATACCCGTCTGGACCATATGGCCATTGGGGCGCTTTGGCTGCTTGTGGTACGGTGTGTAATACTCACCTGATGTATTTTTTAAACGTATAACTGTCTACATTTCTGTGTACTTTGCTAAAATAAAAGTGAAATTTTATACTACCAAAACGGTTTATGGGCCTGCAAACCCAATCCTTTCTTGTTGCTAATTTAAAAACACAGACAAATTCAAGATGTGCAAGCGTTTAAAAAAAAAACCTATGCAAAAGGGAGATGCAGTCGCATACATGAAAAAAAAGGCGCTTGGAAAAAAGGGCGCAGAGGATTGGCACTAATAGAATATCGCTTTAAATTAGCGATATTCTTCTGCTGGGTTCTGATAGTAAAATATTGGTAATGTTTACCGATATTTTACTACGGCTAAACACAACCCTACTCACAAACAGAACCCTCCCTCTACCGATCATTACCTTCCTGGCGGTAACTGAGCTCGGGGTAAGCCGCCGCGGAGGATATCTCAGCCCCTGGTGGGGCGATTGCCCCATTTAAAGTGCTGCACGTGTGGCTAGCGGCTAGGGAAGAGGCCGACCCCCCCCCCCCCCCCCGCCAGAGCCCTGCGCTGCCCAGACCAATGACTTCCGGGCAGCGCTAAGGGCTGGATCAGAGGCGTCTGACGTCAGGACGTTGGCTGACGTCCATGACATCATTCCGATCGTCGCCATGGCGACAGGAAAAGCCAAACAGGGAAACGCGTTATATACGCTTTCCCCTGTTTGCTATTGATGCCGGTGACGGTTGCACTAGAGGGACACATGCGCCCTCTAGTGTTGTTTCATGTAGCTACCACTCTGGTAGCTTTACATGAAACAAAACAAAACAAAACAAAAATGTATTTCTGCCTATTTGACAGAATTAATTAACCGCCAGGAGGGTTAATCCCAAGACCCCCTGTTTGTGCCTAACCCTAAGACCCCCCTGGTGGTGCCTAGCCCTAAGACCCCACCTGGTGGTGCCTAACCCTAACCACCCCCCTGGTGGTGAATAACCCTAAGACTCACCTGGTGATGTTTAACCCTAAGAATCTCCCCTGGTGGTGCCTAACCCTAAGATTCCCCCCCCGGTGAAGCCTAAACCTAAGACTCCCCTGGTGGTGCCTAACCCTAAGACCCCCCCTGGTGGTGTGTCTAGCCCTAAGACCCCCCCCTGGTGGTGCCTAGCCCTAAGACCCCACCTGGTGGTGCCTAACCCTAAGACTCACCTGGTGGTGCCTAACCCTAAGACCCCCCTGGTGGTGCCTAACCCTAACACTCCCCTGGTGGTTCCTAACCCTAAGACCCCCCTGGTGGTGCCTAACCCTAAGACCCCCCCGGTGGAGCCTAACCCTAAGACTCCCCTGGTGGTGCCTAAACCTAACCCCCCCCCCCCCGGTGGTGCCTAACTCTAAGACCCCCCCTGGTGGTGCCTAACCCTAAGACCCCCCTGGGGGTGCCTAACCCTAAGATGCCCCCCCCCGGTGGAGCCTAACCCTAAGACTCCCCTGGTGGTGCCTAACCCTAAGACCCCCCTGGTGGTGCCTAACCCTAAGACACCCCTGGTGGTGCCTAACCCTAACCACCCCCCCTGGTGGTGCCTAACCCTAAGACCCCCCTGGTGGTGCCTAACCGTAAGACCCCCCCTTTTGGTGCCTAACCCTAAGACCCCCCGGCGGTGCCTAACCCTAAGACCACCATGGTGGTGCCTAACCCTAAGACCCCACCTGGTGGTGCCTAAGCCTAAGACCCCCCCCCCCCGGGGGTGCCTAACCCTAAGACGCCCCCCCCCCCCCCCGGTGGAGCCTAACCCTAAGACTCCCCTGGTGGTGCCTAACCCTAAGACTCCCCTGGTGGTGCCTAACCCTAAGACCCCCCTGGTGATGCCTAACCCTAAGACACCCCTGGTGGTGCCTAACCCTAAGATCCCCCTGGTGGTGCCTAACCGTAAGACCCCCCCTTTTGGTGCCTAACCCTAAGACCCCCCAGCGGTGCCTAACCCTAAGACCACCATGGTGGTGCCTAACCCTAACTACCCCTCCTTCTCCTTTCCGAAAGAAAGTCAATGTGGGCGCCCGCCTGTGCCGCCGCAAAGCCGTGATTAGCGGCAAACAAGCTAGGCTGATAGAATCGCGGGCACCGCTGGCTTGCAGATATACAAGTTGCGGAATGCATAGCGAGAGCACTGCACCTGCTATGCAATGCCGCAGTTTGTATATCCGTTAGCCCCTGGTGCCCGCCTCCGGGCGCCAAAGTGTACCTTCTTTACTGCATCTTTACCGCATATCGCGGCCATTGTAAAAGTGGCAATCTGAGGCAAAGAAGGTAAATACTCGGTTCTTTGCAAATCACAGCTTTTATAATAGACGTCTATTTCGGCGCTGTTTTTTTCCATAAGGACTCCTGCGCCCTTTTTTCCTGATTGGGATGCAGTCAGCAGTGAGGCGCGAGGTGTTATTCGTTGTGTGTTCTCTCTGTTATGACGGGCTAGTGACTTATGAAATCAGTTCGGGTTACAGTGTAGTCCAAGCATGCGTTACGGCCCGGGCTTGTGCCATTGTCACCGCGTCACCTTCCAGTGATCCTCAGAGAAAAGCCCATAGTGATCTGTGAATCTCAAATTCCCCCCAGTGTCTGTGGATTATTTCCACCCAGGTAATGACCTGTGAAAGTGCTTTTATTTCAGCCTAGATACAAATATCCTGTCAGGCCGGAGCTGCCGCAGACTTCCTGTTACGGGACAATAGCAACATAATAATTAATATGTGATTTCACGCTTTGCCTCCCGCTTGCGTCTGAGGTGATCGCGGCCTGCGGGATCCGTACAGCTCATGTTTCACAGACTTTCTATGGCTTGGGGAGGCTCTGTGAGTCTGACATGAATCAGGATCCGTTACTTCCAGTCTCTTCCACAGCTCTCATCAACGCTGCCGATCCGTCCTGGGCTGGCTCTAAAGAGGGCAAAGCGATTTTGAAACTGTTGATGTATCAATTCTGCCATTGCCACCTGGTGAACAATGCCACACATGGGCTGCCCACTGATGTGATGGGAGATGCCAGGAGGCTCCTCCAATAGTTACCTTAGTCAGTGAATAAAAACGAAAACAAAAGTTTGCTTTCTTAGAACAGAAAGAATTTGCGATAATTCAGGTTGGAGTGAGCTTGAGATGTCTCCCAGGGCATCACTGCTGAATATATGCAAATTAACCATTGTTACCCTTAGAAGCTTAACACACCTCCAGAACCGCTGGAATGCAAAGATGTGTTAGCTTGTTAATTTGTACAGAGCCAGAATAATCCAACATGCATACAGACTGTTTTGGATTATTTGATCCTCGTCAGTGCATGGCATGGATTAATTTGGCTCTATACGGTGTTACAAGCCCTACTCCATAGAGCCAAATTAATCCATGCCATGCACTGATGAGGATCAAACAATCCGAAACAGTCTGAATGCATGTTGGATTATTCTGGCTCTGTACAAATTAACAAGCTGACACATCATTGCATTCCAGCGGTTCTGGAGGTGTGTTTAGCTGCTAAGGGTACAATGGTTAATTTGCATATATTCAGCAGTGATGCACTGGGAGACATCTCAAGCTCACTCCAACCTGAATTATTGCAAATTATTTCTGTTTTAAGAAAGCAAACTCTTGTTTTCCTTAGCATTTTAGGCCCGTTCAGACTGCAAAATGCGGACGGCCACGCATGCGGAACGCAACGCACGCCATCCGCGTTTGTGTGCGTTGCGCGGCTGATCCCATCACTGAAAAGTGAATGGGACAGCCGCGCGTTTTTGTAAAATCTGCGTGCAGCATGCGTTCCCGGACCGCACAGGTCCGGAACGCATGCAGTGTGAACATCAGACAGTGCAGTCTATGCACTGTCTGATGTCGTGCGTGTCTGCCTCCTGCACGCGTTTCCAAAACGCGTCTGGAAATGCGTGCAGTCTGAACGGGCCTTAGTAAGGATGCTTTTAGGACCATTGTAGTCCCTCACACACTCCAATGAGTTCTGGTTCACCATGAGCTTGCTGGTTAGTCTGTACCTCTCAGTGAATAAAGTAAACCTGCGACGAATGGGAGAAAAGGATTTGTACTTCCCTGGGGCCCCTTTCAGCCTCCTGTAGTCTGTTAGCACCTTTCTGGTCTGATCCGTTGTGCTTTTGTGAAGTCTTTGGAAAAAAAACAACACAGGGACATGGAGAGCCCGATATGGTGTAATATGTTAGGATCAAATGGGAGGATGGTGAAATGTAAGTAAAATTCACAAACCAGGGTTACCCTTCAGACAACCACTGTAAAGGCAGGTGGGGAGAACTTTGGGGTAGCGCGAGTAAGTTAGCAGTGCAGGCTACAGCAGTAGTGTTCCTACTTTTAAAAGGTTACTTGCGCTGCCACACTAAGCTGTGCTGCTTGAGCAGTGTAGCTTAGTGACTCAACCCCTACTGATTTGTCTGTGAGCCAGATGTAGCCATCAAAAGAGCCACATCTGGCTCCCGAGCCATAGGTTCCCTACACCTGATCTAGAGGTAAGCCATTTTATATTTTTTTAATTACTTTTAGTCACATAATATAGATATACTTGTCATCCACTACCACCTATTCTTGGGGCGCCTTCTCCCTCCTAGTTGGTATTCTATTTTGGCTATTCATCATTTTACTAATCAGTTTTATCTGTTGGTTATTTACTCAGAATCAGGGGAGTAACTAGAACCCAGGGGCCCCCCAACAAAACAGAGCTGACAGGGCCCCCTGCACCCTCCCCCACCTTCCTCCAGCACCCCAGCGATCAGAGTGTGGCATCGGCGGCATACATTACCTGTTATCAGTGAAGCTAGCGTATTGGTTCAATGACCTAATGCTTGCTGATGCTTATGTTAGACATACTTTGTATGTCATGCCCAGTATGAATTTTGGTCTCACACTGAGGGGTTAACCTGGACTGGACTATGATGTCACCTTGGTCAGCTGGTGACACAACTGTTGTGTGTCATGGTTGCTTGGACAGGTGAGGAAGGGGAAAACCATAGCTCCCAACTGTCCCTCTTTTGGAGGGGCAGTCCCTCTTTGGAAGCCCTGCCCCTCTGTCCCTCTTTTCCCCTCATTTGTCCCTCTTTCAGGACTTTGTCCCTCTTTCTATGTAAATATATATATTTCTCTACTAAAATATGTGTTTGATTGACTCTAAACTTTATTCCCATCCTTTCAATTGATATATTACAATGTTTTAAAATGTTAATGAAGGAATGAAGGAAAATTAACCAGGATAGAAAGGACCAGTGTGGTATGAATTATAAAACAATATATTTTTCTTATGAAATCTTTATGGTATGCGTGACTAGGGGTGTGACGACTGACTGGGCGTGATCAGGGGCGTGGCTTAAGTGTCCCTCTTTCTAATCTCAGAAAGTTGGGAGATATGGGGAAACCCTGAAACATGCTGTGTTCTGCTGGGGTATAGATTAGTGATCTGCAAACTTGGCTCTCCAGCTGATAAGGAACTACAAGTCCCACAATGCATTTGCTTTTATGAATCATGACCATACCTCCCAACTTTTTGAGACGAGAAAGAGGGATACTTAAGCCACACCCCTGATCATGCCCCACCACTCTCCTAGTCACGCATACCATAAAGATTTCATAAGAAAAAATGTTGTTTTATAACTCAAACCACACTGGTCCTTTCTATCCTGGGTCATTTTCCTTCATATTAACATTTTACAATTAGTAATATATCAATTTAAAGGATGGGAATAAAGTTGAGAGTCAATCAAACACATTTTTTTGTAGAAATATATATTTACATAGAAAGAGGGACAAAGTCCTGAAAGAGTGACAAATGAGGAGGACAGAGGGACAGAGGGACAGGGCTCCCAAAGAGGGACTGTCCCTCCACAGTTGGGAGCTATGCATGACTGTGGCTGTCAGACTCCCACAATGCATTGTGGGACTTGTAGTCCCTTAAAAGCTGGAGATCCAAGTTTCAGGTCACTGGTATAGATAAGCACAAGTTTATTACGCTTTTTGCGCACAGACAAGACAGGGATGTGAGGCCTGGGGAGAGTGATCACTCCAGCATATCAACCTATTCACAATGAATAAGAGCCTTTTCTCTACAAAGCCAAAAAACGTTCAGGATTATTTATATGTTTATTGAAGAATATTACTTGAGTGAAGATTAGTATCAATAAAGGAAAAAGATGAGGGCGTGGCTTAGCGCCGGAGAAGAATGGACGCACATTGCTAGAGCTCCGCTCTGACTCTCCCCCAACGGTCACCTTCGCTGCCTCTACAGACCAACCGGACTAGACACTTGCAATTCTAGCCACCCCGGACAGCCCCTGGAGCTGGCTCTACCCACATCGGACCACCCGAACGCTGACCTGGAACTGATCCGACTGTCCACTGCGCACCGCGGCCTACACCCAAGATGGCGCCCGCTCCGGGACCAGGCTCCGAGTCCAGCTCCCGAGCAGAGGACCCCCCCACAGAGGATCTTCTCAACCGCTCCCTCACGGTAAGGGACATGAGAGACTTAGCAACGGAGATTAAGTCCGCGCTAGCTGCAGCCACTCTAGAAATCAGGGAGGAGATGGCGGCCATTGCAGGACGTGTGGACGGGCTGGAAAGAGAGAGCAGATACCAGGCCCGAACCTCAAACGCAGCAGCCAGAGCTATTTGCATGCACAACGCCAAACTCATAGAAGCTAACCGGCAGATTGAGGACTTGGACAACAGGGGGAGGAGATGCAACATTAGGGTGAAAGGCCTGCCTGAGACGGTTTCACCTAACGACATCGTCCCAGCCCTGACGGCCATCTTTAATGGGGTCTTGGAGAAACCTAAAGAGGAACACATAGATTTTGTGAGAGCGCACAGAGCCCTGAAACCGAGGGGAAGTGATAATGACGCACCCAGAGATGTTATTTGTTGTCTGCAATCTTTCCCCCTCAAAGAATCCATAATGCGAGCTGCGAGAAACCAAGAGGACATAATCTTCAATGAAACATCTGTTGGGATTTACCAAGACCTATCCCCGATTACCTTAACTAATAGACGGGCACTAAAACCACTGCTGAAGATCCTTCAGGACAAGAAAATTCAATATCGCTGGAAGTTCCCCTTTGCGCTTGTGGCATCGGTGGGCAACAAAGCGGCAACTCTTAGATTCCCGGATGAACTCTATGCTTTCTGCCAGGTTCTTGGAATCCAGTGCCCGGAGGTGCCAGAATGGTACGCAGACTTCCTTCTGCCAGAAGAGATTTACAAGGAAAGAGACTCTTTCTTCGCAAGTACTAATGTGAGCCCACAGGCACCCAAGAGATCTAAATCTAATTCCTCCTCCTCCTCTGAAGACTCCCGATGCCGTTCTACACGCAGAAGACACAAGATGGATAAGTGAACTTAGACTTGCTTAAGATACCTGAATTACCCCTCTTTTTCTTGCAGAAGACTCCCCTTGGGGGCCCCCCTCTCCCTCACTCGCCCACATATTGACCCCCCGTTGAAAGTCAGTGCCACAGAACGGGATTCTGATGTGACCCCCTAGCCTCACCCTCTCTAAGTGTAATGTGGCTAAAAGACAGCCTGTAGTATGCAGAAACGCCAGGCCTTGCTTGTTATTATCATTATATATCAGCACACAAATGTTATATTTAAGTTTTAGTTTAACATTTACTCTACGTCCCTTGGGATCACAAAAAAAAGCACCTGGAGTTGTGGGGGAGGAGGGTTGGAAGTTAGGGGATCGACGGCTGGGGGGATGTCGCGCCAATTGTCCTTGGCCCAGTTTTATGGGTCGGACATGGCGGGACGTCTCCCCCCCTGGTCGTTCTCCTGGGGCGGATTCTGTTAAAGGCTGATATGTTCTTCATGCTCTTCATGCAAGTGCCTTAATTTCCCCTGAGTGTACTTTGTCGAAAGCGAAGTTGGTTACTAAATAATGTGTTTAATATGTTTAAAAAGTTGATCCTGTTTAGGGGTTCCTGCCGTCCTTGGGGGTGGCTTGGGACAAGGAACCTGGTCTGATTAATCTTTTGTTATAGTTCGTGATATAGGTGGCCGGGGGGGAGTGAGTACAAACCTGTTGTGACCCATTTAATCTCCTCTGCTGACCTCAATTCCCCCCAAGTTGACATTGATCAACACCACTAAACACCTCCATAGATTCTCCACAGGGATCTTCTTCTAGGACTTCCCTGTGTGGTGGCTTTTTCTCGTTTCTTGAGCTCTCTAGCTTAGCTACTCTCTCCTCTCACTCTTTTATTTTTCCTTCTTTGTTTCTCTCTCCCCTCCCTCTTACTTTTCTCTGTAGAGGCCCTAGGTCCTTAAAAGAGATATTGAATATGTCTGAGCATATGCCAATCCACATAGATGCTACACGTCCAATCCCCCTGGAATGGAGATTTGTGTCTATCAATGTAAATGGGCTGAATACCCCTGAGAAGAGGTCACACTTGTTGGGCTTCCTCCAAAAAGAAAAGGTGCAGATAGGTTTCCTTCAGGAAACCCACCTTAAGCAAAACTATATACCCGCAATTAAGAATCATAGATACACACAAATCTTCCATGCTACAGCCCCTGAGGGCAAAAAGAAAGGAGTGGCTATTATAGTCCACAAGTCTCTGGAATTGGAGGTCAGTGAAACCAAGGTAGACTCAGAGGGAAGATTCCTTTTTCTTAAAGGGAAGGCTGGGAATAGAAGTGTCACCTTAGCCAACTTGTATGCGCCCAACCAGAAACAACCTTCCTTCCTTGCTAAAGTACTCAACGATCTACAACAATTTCAGGAAGGCATTCTAATTGTTGGTGGTGACCTCAATATTTCTTTGGAGCCATTACTTGACACTTCTAATGGCTCATCATCCATCCCTTACAAACACTTGCGTTTTATTAGAAACAAGTTGGATGACCTGACACTGTTAGATGTCTGGAGGCTATCCCATCCCACAGTCAAAGACTACACGTTTTTCTCGGGTTTACATAATAAACACACCCGTATTGACTACTTCTTTTTGCAACAAAGGGATCTTCCTCTCTTGAAATCTGCTGAGATAGGAGTCAAAACTTTCACTGACCACAATCCGATTTTCCTAACTCTGCAACTACCAGACACAATTCACAATTCGTGGAACTGGCGTCTAAACCCATACCTCCTTACTAATCTGGAACACCAGCCAGGTATAGCGCAAGAAATCAAATCATACTTTAATCTAAACGCTGCCACTGCACCCAGCAAAATGGTCTTATGGGAAGCCCACAAACCAGTGCTGAGGGGTCACCTTATCAGTCTGGGCTCCAGACTTAAAAAGGAGCGAAATACCAGAATAGAGGGATTTATGTCTCAAATCAAGAAGTTGGAGGCAGCCCACAAGCAGACGTTAGCGGCCCAAACCCTTCAAGAGCTTACCCAAGTCAGATCTTCATTACTTTCCGAGCTTAATATTATTGCTAAACGTAAGTTCTTGATGACGAGAAAGGTGTTTTATGAAGCAGGCAACAAATGTGGGAGATTGCTTGCAAGGGCCCTTCGTAAGCAGTCAGCCCAGACACGAGTTAAAGTTATTTGCCCAACGCCTCAAAGTAAGCTTCACTCAACTGACAAGATTGCAGAGGAATTTCGTAAATACTACAAAGATCTTTACAATCTCCCTCCTGCCTATAACCCTTCTCTTACCACACCTCACAGGGAATCCATATTATCTGATTTTGTTACTAAGTTTGGCTTAAAGAAGCTCTCTGAGGAAGACGCAGTCAGCCTGGAAGCCCCTATCACTAAAGAGGAATTCTGGGGTGCTCTAAAAACTATGCAACCAGGCAAATCCCCAGGCCCTGACGGCTTCACGGTCGCCTACTACAAACTCTTTAAACGAATACTAGCTAGACGCTTTGTTGATGCATTCAATGACATAGACCAAGACACTAACCCCTCTATTCACTTTCTGAGTGCCCACATAGCCGTCATTCCTAAAGAGGGGAAGGATCCTGGGCAATGTTCAAGTTACCGCCCCATATCACTGCTCAATGTGGACGCAAAGCTTTTTGCAAAAATTTTAGCCAACCGTCTCATTGAATTCATTCCAAGTCTAATACACCTAGATCAGTCAGGTTTTGTTCCAGACAGAGAAGGAAAAGACAACACTATGAAAGCGGTGGGGCTCATAGCCTACCTCAGAAGACATGGAATCCCAGGCATGTTGCTTTCAACAGACGCGGAAAAAGCTTTTGATCGGATTGCCTGGGATTACATGTTTTCGGTACTTAGGGGCCTGGGGATTCGCCCTCAATTCCTACACTGGCTTCATTCTCTCTATTTCAAACCCTCTGCAAGGGTAAAGGTTAACGGCTTCCTCTCAGACCCATTTGAGATTGCCAATGGCACAAGGCAGGGGTGCCCCCTATCCCCCCTCCTCTTCATAATCACCCTGGAACCCTTCCTGAACATGATTAGGCAAGACCCGGATATTGGTGGTGTTAGGGTTGCTCAGGGGGAGTTCAAGGTTGCAGCCTTTGCGGACGACCTTTTATTTTTCATAACCAATCCAGCAATCTCTCTGCCCACCCTTATGAACCGTTTTAAAGAATTCCAAATCCTATCCAACTTCAAAATAAATTTTCAAAAATCAGAAGCAATGAATATCTCTCTGCCCCCAAACTCTTTTGGCCAATGTAAAAATGCCTTCCCTTTTCGCTGGGCCAGCCAGGCCATTAAATACCTTGGGGTTTACATCCCTAGAGATCTTAACCTTATTTTCAAATTAAACTTTGAACCCCTGCACTCCAAACTGTCTGCTGAGATCGCTGCGTGGGGGAACAAACCATACCTGTCATGGTTTGGACGGATAGCATCAGTAAAGATGACTCTACTCCCAAAATTTTTATATGTCTGCCAAGTTCTTCCTATTGCTCTTACCAAACCATTTTTGAAATCTCTTCAAGCTAAGATTTCGGCATTTATCTGGGGCAATAAAACCCCACGACTACGCCATAGCATCCTTAAGCTCCCTAAAATTCAGGGGGGAGCGGGGCTCCCAGATTTGATGACGTACCACCAGGCGGCTGTCCTCAGCAGACTTTTCGAATGGTGCAACCCCAACTCGACTAAACAATGGGTCGCCATTGAAAGAACATTCTCCCCAGTCTCTTTGCAGGCCCTGCCATGGATCAATGGCCCAAGGGTTAAAATATGTGAACAATCCCACCCCTTTATCCTAGCCTCCACTAGGGTCTTTAGAAACCTGTTTTCTAAAAAGGAGGGATCTTCCCTCATTGGCCCTTTAACACCAGTCAGAGACAACCCAGCATTCCCACCAGGGCAGTTCTCGTCTTTTGCCCACAACTGGGCTTCATCTAACATCCCCAGACT
Source organism: Hyperolius riggenbachi (assembly GCF_040937935.1). NCBI lineage: Eukaryota > Metazoa > Chordata > Amphibia > Anura > Hyperoliidae > Hyperolius > Hyperolius riggenbachi. Next base: position 54,925,796 of record NC_090646.1, read on the forward strand.
TAGAGATTTTGTACATAACAAGGAAATCAAGGACATATCCACTGTCAGTCAAGCAATGACCTCAGGCAAATTCCCCTTTTGGGCTTACCTTCAAATTAGTAGCTTTTTGAGAGATCCAAAACACAAATGTGGGGCAAGCAGACCGTTAACTCCCCTTGAGCAATCTTTGATGCAACCTGGACCCCACAGACACACCATTTCACTACTATATGATTTGTTGGTCACTATGGGCATGCCGTCCACCCTCCCCTACCAGGCAAAATGGGAGGAGGCTTTGGGGAAACCCCTGTCAGAGGAGCAATGGAATTCCATCACCTTACTGACCCACAAGTCCACTCTCAATGTATCAACCCAAGAACAAGGGTTTAAAATCCTTACTTTTTGGTATAGAACGCCTGCTCTTCTCAGTAAATTTGCCCCAGAGATTCCAGACACATGCTGGAGGTGTAATGCCCCCAAAGCAAACTTACTGCACATTTTTTGGTCTTGTCCTCACCTTTCCTCCTACTGGAAAAAGGTCCACAAATGGACAGTGGCAATCTCTTCAATAGAACTGCCCTTCTCTCCTGAAGCTTTATTGCTCCACTGCTGCCCAACTCCACATAGGTCGTACAAAAAAACGATTGTACCCCATCTTCTCAATGCTGCCAGAGCATTAATTCCCTTACTTTGGAAAGACCCTGCAGCCCCCTCTGTGGCCCAGTGGTGGGCGAGGGTGGATGGCATTGCCCAGATGGAAGAAATTATTCTATCTTCACAAGACAAAGCTGACCAATTTGTTCATACCTGGGCTTGCTGGTTCCTATTTAAAGATTCGGATGATTACAAACAGGTGATTGGCAAGCTTAGACCATAAGATTAGTGACTTTAATACTGCACTTACTGTTCTTTTATCTCTATGTTGATGACTTGCTTCACTCCTCTCCTTTCTCAATTTCTCTCCTATTCTCTTTCTGAAAACGATGGATATGCGAGCAGTCAGCTCGAACCTTTTTTATGGATCTACCTGTCCTCTGAAAAGTACATTTAGGTTTTTTGTGCAATGAGGATAACCAAATTTGGCTCATATGACTGTCACTATCCACGTATCTTTTATATATGTACAGAATGTTGGTTTATATTTCAAATGTTTTGATATAAGTGTACCACCTTTATCTCAAAAATCAATAAAAATTTCTAATGTGAAAAAAAAAAATAAAGGAAAAAGATTTACTGCAAACTTCTCAAACATTTTTCCATTTAAAGAACACCCTTGCTATATTATAAGCACTATTAAAGGACAACTGTAGCGCCAGGGATATGAAAGCTGCCATATTTATCTTCTTTTAAAAAATACCAGTTGCCTGGCAGCCCTGCTGATCTATTTGGCTGCAGTAGTGTCTGAATCACACCAGAAACAAGCATGCTGCTAATCTTGCCAAATCTGGCAAAAATGTCAGTAACACCTGTTCAGGGGCTATGGCGAAAAGTATTAGAGGCAGAGGATCAGCAGGATAGCCAGGCAACTGGTATTGCTTTAAGTGGACCTGAACTCAGAACTTCCTCTCTGCTGTAAAAGATAACATCATAATAACCTTTAAAAAAAAAAACATTTCTTTGTTGCAGCTCATACAATTCCTGCAATAAATCTGCAGTGTGTCTGGGGGGCGTGGCTATGCGCGCAGTCTGAGCGGACGCTAACCTTCAGAGCTCCCGTCTGAACCTCTCCTAACCGGCTCTAAATCCTGTACTTTTACCGGCCTCGAGCACCTAAAAGCCGACAGAACTGCCTCAGTTATCGGTGGAGGGATTATGACGAAAGGGGCGACTGGAGAGGACCCGCCGGAGAAGAAAACTAAGCCAGGCAAGTCACGAGGCATACAGACCTGCGCCATCTTGCCTGCAGCCCGGGTGAAGGCCACACAGACCCCAGCACCAATGGCGGCGGAGGAACAGCCGGATCTCACACAACTCATGGCAGCTATAACAGCGTGCAAAGACCTGATCAGCTCCACAGGGGACACCCTGGGTACCAAAATAGACTACCTGCAGTCCCAGATGTCGACGCTCCGTCAAGATGTTTCCACCATCCGCGAAAGAGTTACGCAGACCGAGCGGAGAATAAGCAACCTCGAGGACTCCTCCGCCAAAGCCTCAACAACCTCGGCTGAACTGGTACGTAAAGTCAAACGTTTAGAAGAAAGGGCTGAGGATTCCGGAAACAGGAACAGACATAGTAACGTCCGCATTATGGGCCTCCCGGAGGGAAGCGAAGGAGACAACCCGGTAACTTTCATTACGGCCTTACTCACACGCCTAATGCCTGACGCCAATTTCTCTTCATGCTTCGTTGTGGAGAGGGCACACCGCATTCCATCTAAACCCCTTCCTCCTGGTTCTCCTGCACGTCCCTTTATCTTTAAGCTACTAAACTTCCAGGACCGAGACACGGTCCTCCGAGAGGCCAGAAGACTCCAAGATATAACATATGAAAATACCCGACTGATGTTCTTCCCGGACTTCTCCCCGGAGACCCAGAAGAAGAGGAAGACCTTTGAGAACGTTAAAACTCGCCTGCGTACCAAGGGCCTACCCTACGCCATGCTCTTTCCAGCACGCCTGAGAGTTAAAGATGGAGAAACATTACGCTTCTTCCAGTCGCCGGATGCCGCCTCCGCCTGGCTTGATACCCTTCAAGGCTGAGGAACTCGCTTGCTGGCCTTCTTCCTAGCCGGCGGACTCTTGCCCTCCGCAAATCCTTCCAACTAGTGGGATCGCAGTGAGTACCCGGACATCTTCATTAAAGCAAAGCTAAACCGAGCATGGCACTGTTTGTTTTTTCCCGTATTCCCGACTCTGTTGCAGGAGAACACTCTCCCCTTAGGTGCTTTTGTCCTAGGGCAGTGTGAACTTATCCACCGAACCCACATATGGAACATTCTATTCCTTTATTGGAGTTTTGCCCTGATATATGCAATCACTGCCCTCGGATCTTCTACTGATCTGCAACGGACCTGGGACTTGCCTATCTGTTTAGCCGGGCTCGGTCTCTCAATAACACAAGCTAGTTCCGGACTCTCTGCGTACCCTGCAGGGAAAATCCTCCTACACCGGGGACGGTTCTGTAGGAGAGGGGAGGGCTGTGGTTCATCCCCACTGTTTAGGTTACTAACCGCAGTATATAGTTAGTGGAGTGCTTAGCCACCACAGTTTGCTAGGTTCAGGGACCAAGCTTCAACTAGTTTTAGGGTTGAGGCAGGGTGGGTTAGGGCGCGAGGAAATGAAGACTCAGACTTGGTCTTCATGGGATGTAAATAAGTTGTATAATTTGTGTGTAAATGTACTGTCTTTACTGCAGCAGCTCAAAGTACCCTGGGCTTTCCCGCCCCGCTCTAATACTCCTGTGTCTGAGATATCGTGGTACCATGCTATAATATGTTTATCTTTCCATCACTAATACCAAGGTAATTCTCTGGAATGTCAGAGGCCTCAATGACAAAATTAAGAGAGCTCTGGTATTCACTTACTTACGAGACTATCAACCTGACATAGCTGTCCTTCTGGAAACCCACCTCACGGGCAGCAGAGTCCTGTCACTAAAAAAGCCCTATATATCTGCTTACTATTCCTCTACCTTTTCTAACTATGCAAGAGGCGTGTCAATCCTTATTCACAAGAAATGCCCCTTCCAACTACTCGACCTTAAAATAGATACATTTGGCAGGTATGTTATAATCCATGCTAACGTCCATGGCTCTGAGGTGAACTTAGTGGGTCTATACCTACCTCCTCCTGCGGATATCCAAATCCTACGAGATATCATGGACCACACTAACAAATGGCCCGGTGGCAGGACTCTGCTGTGCGGAGACTTTAATATGGTGATCTCCTCCCAGAGGGATAGACTTATACCCTCCAATAAAGACTCACAAATATTTAAACACTGGGTTGATTCCTCAGGCTTGGTAGATATATGGAGAGAAAGATACCCTTTTATTAACGGCTTTACATGTCATTCAACCTCATACCAAACTCTCTCTAGAATAGACATGTTCCTGACCTCCCCGGACTTGGCCCCTGGGGTGGCTGGTCTCAGGCTCCTCCCTCGAGGGGTCTCTGATCACGCCCCTCTGGAGCTAACTCTCAAGATTGGGGGTCCAGTGGCCCGCCCAATGTGGAAATTATCACCCACTTGGCTGAACAATCCATTTGTAGAGGAAATTATTAAAAAGCCTATCGCCCATTACTGGCAAGAAAATGAAAAGACAGCCGAACCTCAAATGGTGTGGGATGCATACAAGGCCGTGGTACGAGGCTCCTTCACTTCAGGCATAAAATATGCTAGAGATCAGACTAGAATGCTTCTCTCAAATGCAGAAAATGCGGCCAAAGCTGCAGAAGATAACTACATTAGTAAACAAACTCCAGAATCCTACTCTGATTGGCAGACAGCTCTTTCTGCACTTGTATACAAACAATCTAACATGGCCCAGTCTAAACTTAAACTTCAAAGAATTCGTATCTATGAGCAAGGAGATAACACTGGCCGCTTGTTAGCTCGCCTCATAGGTCAGGAAAGATTTATCCCACATATCTCTGTCATTACTGACCAACACAATACCCCTACCTATGATGCTCAAACAATTCATCAGATTTTCAGGGACTACTATTCGGCCTTGTATGCATCCTCAGTCCAATATACTGACTCCATGATGTCTAATTATTTGAATGGTATCCATTTTCCTACGCTTACTCCCTCTGAGAGGGAATATCTTGAAGGGGACATCTCCAGAGAGGAACTAGACATTGCATTAGATCTAATGCCTACTAACAAGTCACCAGGCACGGATGGCCTCCCACCTGAATTTTTCAAAAAATATCGTAGTACCTTAGTCCCCCGTCTACTAAATCTTTACCATCTCCCTCAGAGTGACCAACCATTACCCACATCAATGGCAGAGGCACTTATAGTAATAATCCCCAAGCCAGGGAAAGACCCTACTAGCTGCTCATCGTACAGGCCAATCTCTCTTCTGAACACAGATTATAAATTACTAGCCAAAATACTATCCATAAGAGTCCTCCCGTCTTTAATCCACCCTGATCAATCAGGATTTGTCCCGGGGAAGGGAACTGATATCAATATTCGTCGTTCAATGACCAACCTTAGTATCAAACACGACAATTCAGGAACCAGGGTAATCGCTTCCCTAGACGCTGAAAAAGCGTTTGATTCAGTAGAATGGAAATACCTCATTGAGACGCTTCGCCGGTTTGGGTTCGGGCCCAAGTTTCTGAAATGGATTCAGGCACTGTACTATCTACCTGTAGCTAGGGTCAAAACTGGTCTCCTGACCTCAGGGACTTTTCCCCTGGGAAGAGGGACGAGGCAGGGCTGCCCCCTGTCTCCCTCCCTCTTCGCACTGGCAATAGAGCCTCTGGCTATTAAGATCAGAGCTAGTAGCGCAATCAAAGGCCTGCAAATTGGAGAACTACACGAAAAGATCTCGCTGTATGCAGATGATCTGCTGCTGTACCTCAATGATCCGGGGCCCTCTCTGGAGATGTCCCTTAAGGTTATTCAGGAATTTGGCCTTTTCTCTGGCCTTAGAATAAACTGGACTAAATCCCTGGTCCTTCCAATCGACCCCGCACCTCCTCCCCCCGGTGAGCAATCTCAATTATTATGGGTATCTGAAATAAAATATCTTGGAATCAAGTTCACTACAAACGTTTTAGACTTCCCAAAACTTAATGTAGAACCGGCTATGGAGCTACTTAAAGACAAATGCAAGGCGTGGCGGAACCTCCCTCTCACCCTATTAGGCAGGGCCAATGCAATAAAAATGAACCTACTCCCCAAATTCAATTACATATTCCGCAATTCCCCTGTTATAATCAAAAATCAAACTTTTAAAGAAATAGACTCCGCTATTACCTCCTGCCTCTGGGAGGCAAAAACTCCTAAAATAGCACTAAAAACCCTCCAACTACCCAAAGAGGCAGGGGGGATTAGCCTTCCTGTTTTTAAATTCTATTACTGGGCAGCTATTTTAGTGACTGCCCGTTGGTGGTTTTCTCGTTCACCAGATAACCCCGCCACAGCCATTGAGGCGGCAGTTATGGGTTCCTATACGGCTCTGGCTAGCCTCCCATATAGGGGAATTAAATGCTCCTCTAAATTAACCCCATCTATGAAGACAGTAATTTCAGTCTGGGAGTCAGTCAAGAAAATTCAATGTCCCACTGGACAGGCATCTCCATACCTTCCTTTATGGAATAATACTTCCCTTCCTCAGTTTCTCTCAATCCCTGACCCCTCCATCTGGGCAGATAGTGGGATCTACCGACTTAAGGATATTATGAAGGACAACCAATTAATGACCTTCGACCAACTTAAATCTCAATATCAACTAACAAACAAATATTTCTTTAGATACCTGCAGCTCCGCCACGCCTTCCAAGCTCAGTTTTCCTCCAATGACACCCCTCTTATGATCTCTACCTTTCCCATAGAATCCAAAACAGCCCTTAAAGAACTTCCTAAAGCTCTTTCATCGCTGTATAAAGCAATCCTACCGGTTACTACCCCATCCATCACAAAACTCTATGATAAATGGAAAGCTGATATCCCGGACTTAGAGCCTCCAGAATGGGAAGAAGCTTTGCAATACACCTATGCTTCATGCATTTCAGCCAGAAATAAGATGATAGCCCTTAAGCTACTACATAGGGCGTATCTTACCCCAGCCAAATTACACTGCTTTAACCCACAAACCTCTAGCTCCTGTAACAGATGTGGACAGCAAGATGCAGGTTTTCTACACATCATGTGGAGCTGTCCACACCTCTCAATTTACTGGACAGAAATTGAGAAATGGGTCCTTAAGTTATTCCCAAGAGCATCCATCCCCCGTCTCCCCAAGTATTATCTTCTCTGTGTTATAAACACACAAATATTGGCAGCCCCCAAGCAACTCCTATTTCGCAACCTGTTATTCTATGCCAAAAAGTTAATCACTCTACACTGGAACCAGACCAGCCCACCTAAGGAGTCGGAATGGGTCACCTATGTAAACAAAGAAGTCCGCACTCTCAAAGAAGTCTATAAAAGGCGAGGGGCAAACAAAAAATTTGAAAAAATCTGGTTCCGCTGGCTAAATGCTACTGATTTAGACCTTAGCTAAGTAAATAACAGTATCCAGGGTATCGGAGATTCTCAGCTAATACATCCTAGACAATGTCCTGAAAGGGGGGGTACCTTTGTTCTGCTGCAGCTGTACAATTGTTTAATTGTGTTAATTGTTTTTGTAATTGTTCAGGCGGACTGTTCCGACCTGTGTTGTACATTAAAATGAAAAGCTCAATAAACTTTGACTTTAAAAAAAAAAAATCTGCAGTGTGTCTACTTCCTGCTTTCATGGAAGCAGACATATTGTTAGCATTCTGTGTTTACCAATCAACTCTCTGCCGTGGCAGTCAGCTGACATAGCTGAGGGATCAAATTACAACTTGTGCTTAGTCACAGATGAGGATGAATTAGACAGGCTAAACTCTCTAAATACAGACAGGGTGCATGTTTTCCTTCTGTCCTGTGCAAGAGTTCAGGTTCACTTTAAAAGGAAATAAATATGGCAGTCCTTTAATTCTAATTGCTGCAGCTTATTTGGGAAGAATGACATTCCCCTTATTATTAAGTCCCACCCTCTGTGATCAATAGCAGAACTGAGAAATGTTGACATGACTTATGCCACTCGTAAAATCGCTCGTGAGAAAACAAAAAAAGAGCCAAGATACATAAAAGTGTACTTCCCCTGAATGCAGGTACTGAACTCTGTACATATCACTGACAAGCAGAAGTGTTAGTTGTTATCTAGCCTTTATCGAGTTGTTTCCCTTAATTGTCGAAAAAAGCTGAAACATGCTATTTGCTTTCTTTATGTGAAACTTTAATTGTTTAAAACAAAAACACCAATTATCTAGAAACAATCTTTGCTCCCCAAGCAGTACCAGATATAAGCTTGGTCGGGTTCTCTTAATATAAAAGCGTTTCTGTGTAATTAAAGTAATAGTTGGCCCCGCAGTCTCATCAGTTTCATTATTAATCCCCGAAACAATAGACATAACAAATGATACAAAAAAAAAGACATCACTGAGGTAATTTATGTCATGTTGCTAATTTTTGGAGCTGTGCTGTCACAGGGAGAGCCATTCAATAAAAGGAAAGTTAGGCCCAGTGCACACTGAGCGGTTTTTGGAGCGATCCGCCGGCCGCATCCGCCTGGAAAAATGCTTGGCTAATGTATTGCAATGGGATGGTGCACACCGGCGGTTTGAGGCGTTTGCGGTTTGCTAAAAAACCTCAAACCGCCGGTGTGCACCACACATTGAAATATAATAGCCAAGCGTTTTCAATGGCTGATGCGGCTGGTGGATCACATACAAAATCCGCTTGGTGTGCACCCGGCCAAATATCTGCTCTCTGCTCCCAAAACCGCTAGCGTTTTGACGATCTGCTAGCGGTTTTGGTGTGCACTGGGCCTTACTTAATATTTTTTTTTCAGTTTTTTTATGTCGATTGTTTTTTGAGTATATTGCATTTTTTTTAATTATTATTATTAACCACTTGAGGACTGTGGGCTTTACCCCCCTTAAGGACCAGGCACTTTTTTTCCATTCAGACCACTGCAGCTTTCACGGTTTATAGCTCGCTCATACAACCTACCACCTAAATGAATTTTGGCTCCTTTTCTTGTCACTAATAAAGCTTGTGGTGCTATTTGAACACGGCGTGACCAAGCATCCAGGAGGACGCGAAACGGCCGTCGCTAGGCCCACATCAGCCCCACACTCCCACCTCCCATGCTGACAGACTCACACCTGGAATCATAAGGTACTACATCTTCAATATTTGTGGTTTTTTATGCAATCTTGGAATATGCTATGCACGGAATCCATTTTTGATGTTGAACACTGGCAATAAATCTTCATAGAAGATTTTATTTTTTGTCACAAGTTAGCGGAAATTGATTTGTATTGTTTTTTTTTCACAAAGTGTCACTTTCCGCTAACTTGTGACAAAAAATAAAATCTTCTATGAACTCACCATAGTCCTAACAGAATACCTTGGGGTGTCTTCTTTCTAAAATGGGGTCATTTGTGGGGTTTCTATATTGCCCTGGCATTTTAGGGGCCCTAAACCGTGAGGAGTAGTCTGGAAACCAAATGCCGCAAAATGGCCCTTGAAATCCTAAAGGTACTCATTGGACTTTGGGCCCCTTAGCGCAGTTAGGGTGCAAAAAAGTGCCACACATGTGGTATCGCCGTACTCGGGAGAAGTAGTACAATGTGTTTTGGGGTGTATTTTTACACATACCCATGCTGGGTGGGAGAAATATCTCTGTAAATGGACAATTGTGTGTAAAAAAAAAATCAAAAGATTGTCATTTACAGAGGTATTTCTCCCACCCAGCATGGGTATGTGTAAAAATACACCCCAAAACACATTGTACTACTTCTCCTGAGTACGGCGATACCACATGTGGGGCACTTTTTTGCACCCTAACTGCGCTAAGGGGCCCAGAGTCCAATGAGTACCTTTAGGCTTTACAGGGGTGCTCAAAATTTAGCACCCCGCCCACTTGCCAGGACAGTTAACAAACCCCACAAATGACCCCATTTTGGAAAGAATACACAACAAGGTATTCCATGATGGGAATGGTGAGGTCATTGAAAATTCTATTTTTTGTCACAAGTTAACGGAAAATGACACTTTGTTAAAAAAAAAAATTCTGCTAACTTGTGACAAAAACTAAAATTTTCTATGAACTCACCGTGCACCTCACAGAATACTTTAGGGTGTCCTCTTTCAAAAATGGGGTCATTTGTGGAGTCTGTCCTGGCATTTTAGGGTCTCTGCAATCATTACATGTATGGCCAGTATTAGGAGTTTCTGCTATACTCCTTATATTGGGTATACGGGTAATGCACTCTGGGCTGAAAGGAAAAATGAACGGCAAACATACCTTGCTCCACATCAATGGCAGATCTTCCTCCACATCAATGGCAGTGATAACCTCAGGAGAGAGACACACCGTGCCACCCTGCACTCAGGGTGAGCCACCAACTTATGTGACTGGGCCTCAGAACTTTAGTATACAGCATTATGCCTGTAGTATACAGCAATATGCCTGCCAATAGAGATGACTCTGTGTGGCATTAAAGCATCATCACAGGCCCAAAGTAAACCACATATAAAATGGGGGTGTCCACACTCAAGGGAAATTCAAACATGCCGTCTTATATCGCCAACCCAGGACAGATCAGCAATATCAAGCATGGAAACCGATCCTTCTTCCGACTTTTATGCTTACCGGTTTTCAAGGTTACCTCTCCTCCCCCTGGGACAATGTGCGAAAGACCACTGAGTGTGTGCCTACTCCTGTGTCTGGAGTTCCCTAGGTTCTAATAGTGTACCTGCTCGTGGTACCTCTCAAAGCACTCCCCTATGCATAGGCCAGGCTGGTCAGGACATTTGGGACAATAAAAACTGGTGTCATTCCTTCTTCCAGTCCTGCTGCAGACACGACAACGTTTTCTTCGGATGCGTTGACCTGGGGCACACGGAATCTGATAGGCGTAATGCCTACCATGCAGTCGGCTAGTTGCATCTGGGGGGGGGCTGGCACCTCCTGGATACAGGAGGTCCAGAACGATCTGTTCCTGAAATTGAAGGAAAGATCTAGTTCTCCCAGCCTTACTGTAGAGAACAAAGCTGTTGTAAACTGCCAATTGAATCAGATAAAAAGACCCTTTCTTATACCAGTATCAGGGAATACTGTGTCAGGGAATACTGCACATGCGTGGCACTGAGCATCCTTGGTCACTTTCCCAGGTAGCCACCACCAGTAAAGATAGTGAAGGTGTTCCCCTGTATAGGTAGCCACCCCCAGTATAGGAACCAAAGTGTCCCCCCATTATAGATAGCCACCTCCAGTGTAGGTAGCCAAAGGTATAACCCCCCTTCCCCTTCCCGTATAAGGCATTGGTGTCAGTGGGGGTGTGTAGCTTCCTGCTGCCTCCCCAACCCTAATGCTAGGTACACACCATACAATTTTCTGTTAGATTCTTCTGTTAGATTTACCTACAACATGGAAAAAAGCTATCTGGCAGGTAAATCTAAGAGAAAATCTAACAGAAAATTGTATGGTGTGTACCTAGCATAACACTCATAGGGGGACATTTATCAAGAGTGTCTGAAACAAAATATTGGTAGATTTTTAGAAATCCGTGCAGAACTGTCTCAGACATCTTAAGAAATCACTAGATAGTGCAGTTTCCTTCTAAAACTGTTGTAAAATAGGAGGAGCTAGGAAGGTCTCTCAGACAGTGCAGCGTGTGAGGTAAATTCATGTTGCTGAGGTAACCAAAACAGCTGCTGTATTGATAACGGCAGGCTCTGTGAGGAATTCAGCAGGGGGTGGAGCCCTTCACAAATCATGTCTAGCCTGCACTGCTGCACAGTCTAATCTGCGTCAGTTTAGGGATAGATTTGCACTTTTTTAAACTAGTACAGATCTAGAAATCCATGCTAAACTGCTGCTGTCAAGTAGGTTTTAATAATTATCTTATTATCATGCAGAACAGTTTCCCTGCTGGTTAGAACTGTTTAAGAAGAAAAAACTGTTGGTAATGCTTTGATAAATTTGGCCCATAGATCTGCAGATCAGCTTAAACCTGGAGAGAGGAGAGCAGTGCAGAGTAACCATTCTGTATGCTTCAAATGCAGGAAGTGAACAATGACCTCACTTCCGTATGTGAGTGACGGGGCAGCAGCGGCGGCCATACAAGTCACAGACAGGGCAGGGCTGCTTGGTTTTCCTGGGCCTAACAGAACCCCTGTTCACTGCCTAAGCCTGAGCCTGATCCCTATACAAGAAACCTATTCATTCCAAGTTAACAATGCAGTTGCCAGTGCCCTATAGAATAATATGGAGTGTGATTTCCCTGTATGAATATATGACTGACAGCCCCATAGAATTCATAATATACACCACGTCCCATCGTGGCCTCCAGACACGGCAGAGCTGCCTTGCTGAGGTCCGGTCTAGCACCGCTATATACGATTTCAATTAGCGTTTTAAATTACACCCTATTAAGAGCTCTCCTGTGTGTGTTTCTGTTCTTTTCGTGGCTAATTACACCTTGCCTTCCTCTCCGTTTCTTGTTTGTCCTGCGATCATTCTGCTGCACAAAGCGCGGTATGTTAATGACTTAATGCCCCCATTTCCTCTGACAGGCAGTTTGTTTTGCAACCGACACATCCTATATGATAAATGGGCCAGGAATGGGCACTGTGGGAAGGACAGGTGATGTTTGGTTATGGCAGCGGGCCGTGGGCTGCTAAGTGTTATTTGGTTTATGTAGAGGACTCAGTCTCACTATAAAACCCCCCTGGTACCACCATCCTTACCTTCAGGTAGCAGGGGACTAGTCTCTGAGAGGGGTGTGTTTATGGTCCATGATGCTTCTCCCTATGGCTGTTAGATGGCATTTTACTTTTATTTGGTAGACATCCTTTCTATTGGTATGCCACATGAGCTTCTGTTCAACTTTTACACCGTTACAATAGAATCCATCCTTTGCTCATCCACCATTGGTTGGTATGCAGGTGCAACCGTCAGCGACAGGTACAAACTTCAAAGAGCAATCATTGCTGCAGAAAAGATCATTGAAACATCCCTACCACTAGTGTTGGGCGAACACCTGGATGTTCGGGTTCGCGAACGTTCGCCGAACATGGCCGCGATGTTCGGGTGTTCGTGCCGAACATAATGGAAGTCAATGGGGACCCGAACTTTTGTGCTTTGTAAAGCCTCCTTACATGCTACATACCCCAAATTTACAGGGTATGTGCACCTTGGGAGTGGGTACAAGAGGAAAAAAAAATTAGCAAAAAGAGCTTATAGTTTTTGAGAAAATCGATTTTAAAGTTTCAAAGGGAAAACTGTCTTTTAAATGCGGGAAATGTCTGTTTTCTTTGCACAGGTAGCATGCATTTTGCCGCCATGCAGTCATAAATGTAATAAAGATAAGAGGTTCCATAGACACAACAACCCAGGCCTTGCATGAGGACAAGAAGAAGCGTGCGGATAGCATGATTTTTGCCGCCATGCAGTCATAAATGTAATAAAGATAAGAGGTTCCATAAACAGGGACCGGCAACGCTAACCCAGCAGCAGCACACGTGATGGAACAGGAGGAGGCGCAGGAGGAGAAGGCCACGCTTTCAGACACAACAACCCAGGCCTTGCATGAGGACAAGAAGCGTGCGGATAGCATGCTTTTTGCCGCCATGCAGTCATACATGTAATAAAGATAAGAGGTTCAATAAACAGGGACCGGCAACGCTAACCCAGCAGCAGCACACGTGATGGAACAGGAGGAGGCGCAGGAGGAGAGGGCCACGCTTTGAGACACAACAACCCAGGCCTTGCATGAGGACAAGAAGCGTGCGGATAGCATGCATTTTGCCGCCATGCAGTCATACATGTAATAAAGATAAGAGGTTCCATAAACAGGGACCGTCAACGCTAACCCAGCAGCAGCACACGTGATGGAACAGGAGGAGGCGCAGGAGTAGAAGGCCACGCTTTCAGACACAACAACCCAGGCCTTGCATGAGGACAAGAAGAAGCGTGCGGATAGCATGTGTGAGCAGACACACAGAGTGGCAGTAAACACAATGCTATATAGTGTGGCTGAGCGGTGTACTACTATTCCCAGCAGACACACAGAGTGGCAGTAAACTCAATGCTATATAGTGTGGGTGAGCGGTGTACTACTATTCCTAGCAGCGACACAGAGCACAATGCTATACAGGATGAGCGGTGTACTACTGTTCCCAGCAGACACACAGAGTGGCAGTAAACACAATGCTATATAGTGTGGCTGAGCGGTGTACTACTGTTCCCAGCAGACACACAGAGTGGCAGTAAACTCAATGCTATATAGTGTGGGTGAGCGGTGTACTACTATTCCCAGCAGTGACACAGAGCACAATGCTATACAGGGTGAGCGGTGTACTACTGTTCCCAGCAGACACACAGAGTGGCAGTAAACACAATGCTATATAGTGTGGGTGAGCGGTGTACTACTATTCCCAGCAGCGACACAGAGCACAATGCTATATAGGGTGAGCGGTGTACTACTGTTCCCAGATGACACACAGAGTGGCAGTAAACACAATGCTATATAGTGTGGCTGAGCGGTGTACTACTATTCCCAGCAGACACACAGAGTGGCAGTAAACACAATGCTATATAGTGTGGCTGAGCGGTGTACTACTATTCCCAGCAGACACACAGAGTGGCAGTAAACACAATGCTATATAGTGTGGCTGAGCGGTGTACTACTATTCCCAGCAGACACACAGAGTGGCAGTAAACACAATGCTATATAGTGTGGGTGAGCGGTGTACTACTATTCCCAGCAGCGACACAGAGCACAATGCTATACAGGGTGAGCGGTGTACTACTGTTCCCAGCAGAGAGACACAGAGTGGCAGTAAACACAATGCTATATAGTGTGGGTGAGCGGTGTACTACTATTCCCAGCAGCGACACAATGACCGGGGGACCCTGGCTACCCTGCCTGCCTACCCAAAGCTAAACCCACAGACAAATGGCGGAGAAATGACGTGGACCGGGTATTTATTTACCCGAACCACGTGACCCGTTCGGCCAATCAGAGCGCGTTCGGGTCCGAACCACGTGACACGTTCGGCCAATCACAGCGCTAGCCGAACGTTCGGGGAACGTTCGGCCATGCGCTCTTAGTTCGGCCCCGAACAGGGTGATGTTCTGCAGAACCCGAACAGTGGTGAACACTGTTCGCCCAACACTACCTACCACCACTCAATCTCTTTCATATGACAAGAATAAAGTCAAGGGCCTCTAAGATCTCACGGGACCTCTCCCTCCAACCACTTTTTTGAGGGGTATAGGACCATCCCCTTTTGAACCACCAGGCACAGGAACACCTTCTTCCCTCAGGCCGTCCTCCTGCTGAACTCTAGCCCTCCCCTGCCAGGGCCCGCCGTGCCCCGTATGGGCGTAGCACACGACCAGCAATTCTGAAGTGTGATATTGCCTACCAAAATGTATTCCTCTCATGCTGTAACTGTCTGTATGCTCTATTGCCTATCTCAGGCTTTCTCAACCAGGGTTCCTTGAGGACTCTGCAGAGGTTCCTTGGCACTTTTCCCCATCGTGAGGGAAGTATAATAGAGCACATTATAATAGGGGGTACTGTAAAAAAATGCACTAAATTGGGGGTCTGAATAATAATGAGCACAGTATAATGAGTGGCAGTGTAATAGGAGGTAGTGAAATTAACAGCCTCACCTACTTTTACAGACCATGCCTCCGGAAACATAAATACAGGGGTTCCTTGAGACCAAAAAATTGTTTGCAGGGGTTCCTTGAGATCCAAAAGTTACTTGCAGGGTTCCTCCAGGGTAAAAAGGTTGAGAAAGGCTGGCCTATCTGTTTGCCAACAACATGTGTGTAGTGCAAACAATTTTGGGTACAACAACCATTGTACTCAGCGAATAAAGCTGATTCTGATTCATGGCCTGGAGGAACATGCAGCACATAGTGGAGTAGCTAAGGAACTAATTCAGCAGTTGGAGGACATTACTTTCAAGGTCCCAATTGAAACCTCTGCAGAGGCGTATCTAGAGGGGTGCAGGCATGTCTCATACAATGGGCACCACAGTAACATGGGCGCCATTCCTGATCCTGTGCTGTGCTGCCATGCCTGCCCATGTGCTGCACCCCATGCCTGCTCCTGTGCTGCGCCGCCATTCCTGCCCCATGCCTCCCCGTCACTCAGACCTCAAATCTGATTTAGTTCTGTCATCTGGAGAACATGGCTACTTAATTTGTGTTTGTAGGGCACACTTGGCTTAGTGTTAGAAAAGAGGACATAGAAGGATTAAAGGGAAGGTCGGGCTCCTTCCGCGTTCCAAAATGTGCCTCACGGCGGCGCGCTGACGTCATCGGACGTCCTCCGGGCTTTACTGCGCAGGCTCAGAACTACTGAGCCTGCGCAGTAAAGCCCGGAGGACGTCCGATGACGTCAGCGCGCCGCCGTGAGGCGCATTTTGGAACGCGGAAGGAGCCCGACCTGGCCGCCGGCCTGGCCAGGTCGGGTCGGCCACCGGAGACCACCGGCAGCCTGCGGAGCGGCGCCGAGGGCACCTCCTGCCTGCCACGGGCTGGAGGAAGCCCCAGGCAAGTGGATGCGGATTTTAATTTTTTTTAAACAGTCCCTGAACCTTCCCTTTAAGAAGAGATATTTCCAAAGGAGTAACTTCAAGCAATATCCCAAGCCCAAAAAACATAGGCAACTTTAACACGAGTACACAAGAAAGGATGCTATTTTTAGGGGGGAAGCGGACTCAGACAGGGGAGGGGGGGGGGGGTCAATTTTAGTGTGTCATAGGCTCTATATTACCCAGATACGCCCCTGAACCTCTGCATCCCCTATTGCTATGCAATTGGCAGTACTATAAGTATAGCAATTGGCAGTACGATAAGTAATGACGGCCATACATCATTACTCGATGGCCACCAGATCGACCATCACGTAGGCCCCTCTCCGACAGAATCTGATCAGAGAGGATCTATTACCTACCTCCATGATGACATCACAAAGCTGGTGGATGTTAGAGACCTTGCACTCCTCCACCTTCCATTTGAGGATGCCCCACATATGCTCCAATAGAGTTTAGGTCTAGAGACATGCTTGGCCAGTCCAGCACCATTACCCTCATTTTCATTAGCAAGGTAGTGGTTATCTTGGAGGTGGGTTTGGGATTGTTATTATCTTGGAATACTGCCCTGTGGCCCAGTGTCCAAAGAAAGGGATGATGCTCTTCTTAATAAGCTATAGCCCCCCGGTGCCATGCAGCCCCAAACCATAGGACCATGCTTGACGGTAGACAAGACACACTTGTCTTTGTATTCCTCACCTGGTTGCCGCAACACTCTTGACACCACCTGAACCAAATAAGTTTATCTCATCAGACCACAGGACATGGTTCTAGTAATCCATGTCCTTAGTCTGCTTGTCTTCAGCAAACTGTTTATGGGTTTCTGGTGCATCATCTGTAGAAGAGGTGTCCTTCTGGAATGACAGCCATGCAGACCAAGGTGATGCAGTGTGTGGCGTATGGTCTGGGCACTGACAGGCTGACTCCTCACCCCTTTAACCTCTACAGTAATGCTGTTAGCACTTACAGTATATGTCTATTTGCAAAAGACATCCTCTTTAACCACTTGCCGACCGCACACTCATACCGTGCGGTGGCAAAGTGGTAGCTGGAGGACCAGCGACGCAGTTCTGCGTTGCCAGGTACCTCCCTAATTAATCAGGAAAGGCTGCTCGTGCGAGCGGCCGTTTCCTGTTAGATCACGGAGCGGGTCTCCGTGAATAGCCTGCGAGCCGCTGATCGTGGCTCGCAGTCTAAATGTAAACGCAGGAGACATTTGTCTCCTCTGTTTACATTGAACAGGGCTGCTGCTACAGCAGCGCCGTAAGGCAGATCGGCGATCCCCGGCCAATCAGCGGCCGGGGATCGCCGCCATGTGACAGATGACAGCCTGTCACAGGCTGCACAGGACGGATAGCGTCCTGTGCAGCCCAGATCACCAGGGGGGAGCAGGTAGGAGAGGGAGGGGGGGAATTTCGCCGCGGAGGGGGGCTTTGAGGTGCCCCCCCCCCGCAACACCCAGGCAGGCAGGAGCGATCAGACCCCCCCTGCACATTATCCCCATAGGGGGGGAAAAAGGGGGGCGATCTGGTCGCTCTGCCTGCAACCTAATCTGTGCAGGGGGCTGCAGAGCCCACCCAGCACAGATCATAAAAAACAGCGCTGGTCCTTAAGTGGGGGTAAAGGCTGGGTCCTCAAGTGGTTAACTTCTTTGGCTGACCATGGCAGTCCTGTTGTGAGAGGAACCTGCCCTGTTAAACTGCTGTGTGACACAGGCCACCATGCTACATCTCAGTTTCAGAGTGTTGGCAAATGGCAATCTTCTTATAGCCCTTATAGCCTCGGCCATCTTTATGTAAAGCAACAATTCTTTTTTGGGGGGTTCTCAGAGAGGTCTCTGCCATGAGGGGTCATGTTGGACTTCCAGTGGCCGTTAGTGAACCTTAACTGAGAGGGATATGGATGTTTCCTTTTAAATAATACCAGTTCAAGTCTAGGAGTAAAGGGTTGCCGGCACTACGGGATCTGTAGCCGTGTCACTGGGAATGAGGATGGACGGATACTTAAAAAGCCACCTTGATGATATTATAGATATTGCGTGCTCATGACTAAAATAGCGAAACATACACACATCCACGGATCAGCCTCGGAAGAAGCACCGTCGTGCGAAACGGCTGTTAGGCTATCGTTTTTGCCCTGCACCCACCACCGTCACCCTCTGACATGGTAGGACATCCTCCTCTTGCAACTGTTTGAATGCACAAGATGTTTGCACATGATAATTTTTCTACAGATGATGATGTTTTGTACCTACCTTTTGAATGTCACAATTTTTGATACAAATGGTGATTTTACTCACAACTGAAAACACCATTAAAACAGTATATACTGCAGTGCCTGATTCAACTGTTCTCCTTTTTTGATGCTGAAACAATACCAGTTGCCTGGAAGTGCTGCTGATCTTTTTGGCTGTAGTAGTGGCTGAATCACACACCTGAAACAAGCACGCAGGGGCTGTGGCTAAAAGTATTAGAGAGACAGGATCAGCAGGAGAGTCAGGCAACTGGTATTATTTTAGAAGGAAAAATCCATATCCTTCGCAGTTTAGGTTCCCTTTAAATACAGTCTTTAAAGAGGAACTGCAGTGAAAATAATGTAATAAAAAAAGTGCTTCATTTTTACAATAATGATGTATAAATGATTTAGTCAGTGTTTTCCCACTGTAAAATCTTTCCTCTCCCTGATTTATATTCTGACATTTATCACATGGTGACATTTTTACTGCCGGCAGATGATGTCAGTGGAAGTAAACAGCTATTTCCCACAATGCAACGAGGTTGACAGACAGGAAACTGCCAGGACCATGGTCCTCACAGTTTCCTGTGGAAGGGGTTTCACCACAATATCAGCCATACAGACCCCCCTGATGATCCGTTTGTGAAAAGGAATAGATTTCTCATGTAAAAGGGGGTATCAGCTTCTGATTTGGATGTTCAGTTCTTGGTCACGGTTTCTCTTTAAGCACAGCAGAACCCACAAACAGCCTAAGAAGTTGGTCTTCACCACGGTGAGTACTGTCGGCGGTTTGTGTCAGTTGGTTGAGACTGCTGGTAAGTTGGGTTCCAGATAACTACTACTGTAATTTGTTTTGCTGCTACCTTGAAGCTTTTCTTGGTGCCATATTTGGTATATATTTATAATGGTCTGATTATGCTATCTGTAGCTGATCCTCCCTGGCTGTGGACCTTCCATGGAATACAGCAGTGCTTTTATTAATTCATCAACCTGTGAACTTGTTACCCAATTGTTCTTCCCATCATTCAGAGTTCATCCATGTCCTTCTTCACACTTGTCACTCAGAACATCTGGAGAAGGAAGGAGGCATTTTTCACCTCAGTGGAAGTGCAGTTTCAGCAGGGGTGGACGAGCCTGACAAGATGGATGCCGTCATGCAGAAGAGTGGTCAGAGGTCAAGCTGGGTATCACTCGGGTGTTAGAGGGATGTCCCTCTCCACCCCTCTGTGTATTTATATTTGTAGAGCTTCTGACAGAAATGTTCACACTCTAATGGCCTGGATAATATACATGATTTACCTGGACGCTGCTGTGCACACTCAATATGACATTAGATGCAATGGGGTATCTAAGGAAAATATTGCCTATAGTAAGAAAAAAAGGGGACAAGGGACACCGAGAGCCCAATATGGTGTAATATTGTTAAAGTAAAATTGAATCTGGTATTATAGTCATTTATGTGCTTTGTTTTACCTAAACTAAACTAGCCCCCACCCTTTGCAGATATGGCTTCGAGACAGTGGCGGACACAGCCAGCAGTGGGCCCCTGTGCAAAATTGTAATTGTGGGCCCCCTATGACCTGCGGCGCGCGTAGCGTGCCGCGGCAAAATATGGGCGTGGCTACAACCTGCGGCGCGCCGCGGCAAAAATTAGTGGATACAACCTGCGGCGCGTAGCGCCGCGGCAAAAAATTGGGCGTGGCAATGACCGGATGAGGGCGGAGCTAACTGTAACTTAAAGCGAACCCGGGGTGAGGGTTTATTTCCTTTTAAACAATACTAGTTGCCTGGCGGCCCTGCTGATCTATTTGGCTGCAGTAATAAACTGAATTACACCAGCAACAAGCATGCAGCTAATCTTCTCAGTTCTGACAATATTGTCAGAAACCCCTGACCTGCTGCATGCTTGTTCAGGGTCTATGGTTGAAAGAATAAGAGGCAGAGGACCAGCACGGCAGCCAGGCAACTGGTATTGCTTAAAAGGAGAGAAATATGGCAGCCTCAATATTATTCTCACCTCAGGTTCCCTTGAAAAGTGCAACGCAAAGACAGTGGGCCCAAGTTTTGGTGACCCTTTCCCCAGAAAATTCACATAATTGTGCAGGTTTTCTCAAGAAAATACACATATATGCCCAGAAAATACGTGCAATCATGTCGGCAGATATGCCCAGAAAATACGTGCAATCATGTCGGCAGATATGCCCAGAAAATATGTGCAATCAAGTCGGCAGATATGCCCAGAAAATACGTGCAATCAAGTCGGCAGATATGCCCAGAAAATACGTGCAAACAAGTCGGCAGATATGCCCAGAAAATACATGCAATCAAGTCGGCAGATATGCCCAGAAAATACGTGCAAACAAGTCGGCAGATATGCCCAGAAAATACGTGCAATCATGTCGGCAGATATGCCCAGAAAATACATGCAATCATGTCGGCAGATTTGCGAAGAAAATACATGCAATCATGTGGCAGACCTGCCCAGAACATACACCTGCTAATATAAATAAAACAAAAACATTTACTCACCTGCAGCAGCAGACCTCCTGTCCCAGCCTCCATTCGGCGCGCAGCTCCCATGGGTGGTTGGGTGGATAGGTAGCCTAGTGGGTGGGTGAGTGGGTGGGTGGGTTGGTAGCCTGGTGGGTGGGTGGGTGAGTGGGTGGGTTGGTAGCCTGGTGGGTGGGTGGGTAGGTAGCCTGGTGGGTGGGTGGGTAGGTAGCCGGGTGGGTAGGTAGCCTGGTGGGTGGGTGGGTAACTAGCCCGGTAGGTAGGTAGGTAGCCCGGTGGGTGGGTAGGTAGGTAGCCTGGTGGGTGCGTGGGTAGCCGGGTGGGTGGGTAGGTAGCCTGGTGGGTGGGTTGGTAACTAGCCCGGTAGGTAGCCGGGTGGGTGGTTAGGTAGGTAGCCGGGTGGGTGGTTAGGTAGGAAGCCTGGTGGGTGGGTAGCCGGGTGGGTGGGTAGGTAGGTAGCCGGGTGGGTGGTTAGGTAGGTAGCCGGGTGGGTAGGTAGGAAGCCTGGTGGGTGGGTAGGTAGCCGGGTGGGTAGGTAGGTAGCCGGGTGGGTAGGTAGGAAGCCTGGTGGGTGGGTAGGTAGCCTGGTGGGTGGGTAGGTAGGTAGCCTGGTGGGTGGGTAGGTAGCCTGGTGGGTAGGTAGGTAGCCGGGTGGGTAGGTAGGAAGCCTGGTGGGTGGGTAGGTAGCCTGGTGGGTGGGTGGGTAGGTAGGTAGCCTGGTGGGTGGGTAGGTAGCCTGGTGGGTGGGTTGTTAACTAGCCCGGTAGGTAGCCGGGTGGGTGGTTAGGTAGGTAGCCAGGTGGGTGGTTAGGTAGGTAGCCGGGTGGGTGGTTAGGTAGGTAGCCGGGTAGCCGGGTGGGTGGGTAGGTAGCCTGGTGGGTTGGTAACTAGCCCGGTAGGTAGCCGGGTGGGTGGTTAGGTAGGTAGCCGGGTGGGTGGTTAGGTAGGTAGCCGGGTGGGTGGTTAGGTAGGTAGCCGGGTAGGTAGGTAGGTAGCCGGGTGGGTAGGTAGCCGGGTGGGTAGGTAGCCGGGTGGGTGGTTAGGTAGTTGGGTGGGTGGTTAGGTAGGAAGCCTGGTGGATGGGTAGGTAGCCGGGTGGGTAGGTAGCCGGGTGGGTGGTTAGGTAGTTGGGTGGGTGGTTAGGTAGGAAGCCTGGTGGGTGGGTAGGTAGCCGGGTGGGTAGGTAGGTAGGAAGCCTGGTGGGTGGTTAGGTAGTCGGGTGGGTAGGTAGGAAGCCTGGTGGGTGGGTAGGTAGGTAGCCGGGTGGGTAGGTGGTTAGGTAGCCGGGTGGGTAGCTATCCGGGTGGGGGGCCCGACTCCTATCCTCCCTCCCTCCCTTCCTTCCTCACCTCGGGGGGCCCCCTCCCGATATGCGCGGCGGGAGAGCGAGCGGCAAATGCAGGAAGTCTTCAGGGCTCTCCAGGCATCCGCTAGAGGCCCAGCCGCTGAGTCTCCAATATGTCTCCAACTGGAGACATATTGGAGACCAAGCGGCTGGGCCTCTAGCGGATGCCTGGAGAGCCCTTCCTGCATTTGCCGCTCGCTCGCTCTCCCGCCGCGCATATCGGGAGGGGGCCCCCCGAGGTGAGGGAGGGAGGGAGGATAGGAGTCGGGGGGCCCCCCGGGAATAAAATAATAATAAAAAAAAAAATATAAAAAAAAAAATACTTAATGGGCCCCTGAAGAAAACGGAACTTCAGGGGCCCTCGTGCGGCGGCACGGCCTGCACGGCCGTTTGTCCGCCCCTGCTTCAAGACCTTTTTCTTGTTAAAAATAGTCTGTGAGGCTACACCCAGCCTACTTCCTGGACGTGGTAATAAAGGTCAAGCCCAATTGTTCAGACAACAAATTATGGTCCAAGGGGCTGAGTTATGTCAGGAAATATACGTACCTCTATATAAAGTTGGGTTATTGCCAGCAGAGACAGTCAAGTCTCTGAACCCTCAGGCTAGATATTGTGTGAGCAGCCCTACTGCACGGGCCAGGATGTCTAGAACCAAATGAGGGACAGTTGTATTTTGCCTCCTCATATGAGCAGGGCAGCCATCAGAGGGGTACAAGAGGGGCAGTAGTATGGGGCCCAGGAAGGGTCTGGGGTCCAAACAGTGGCAGTGCCACTCGAGCCTCTGCTGGCAATTATTCTACCGTAGCATAACAGGAGTTGTGTGGTCATATCCCTCTTCCCTGGTGTGATTGGCAAACACGCATCAATGCAGGGGGGAGGGAGTTATGGGCGACAGGCAAGTTGCTATGACTCTACCCCACTTCCCGTGGCTCTGCCCCCACACAATCTACCTATCAGATTGTTATTTGGCGTGAGGGGTGAGATCGTACATTTGTGAAGCACAATACTCACAAAGGTGGGTTACCTCCAAGGTAACCACTGTGTAGGCAGGAGGGGGCGTACATACGTACGCGTCGCCGGTGAGTTGGGTACCAGGAAACTAGAATGACAGCTCTCCCTATTGCCGCAAAACTCCCTGTCGGTGTTAAATACTATTTTCCCCTCCGAGTTGTTGCAATGTCATGTAATTCGGGGTCTGGCAACCGCCGTAGCCCCGAATCACCCTTACACGCGACGCAAAGCATTACATTGCTGCTATGGGGCGCCTGGTTTTGGCGGAAACCACCTGCTTCAAGGTGGGGGAGATTAATCAATTAAATGAAAATGCGCTCTAAATTAAATAAAATGTAAACATATATACTAGTTTTATCCCGATAATATACCCCTCTTTATAACTTATAAAAAAATTGCTCATGGATCGCAGTCCTAATCACATATGTGATTAAAAAAACATAACGTGCAACAAATTAAATTTTTTCTTATGCATACTGCGCTCACACATGCAATATCAGATGATGCTGACTTGATCCTTAATTTGTAAGTTCACCTCGAAAAAAAAAATATAAAAAGAAAATGAGAAAAAACACCTAGTGTGATACTGTACATACCTGCCAATGACACCACATGCTCTTCACTTCATAGCTTGGAACTTGACGCCTTCACCATGCATATCACAGTCCCTCACCCTCTCGTGTGACTGGCAAGTCACAGACAGCATTAACGGTTTTATATGAAAGCAAAAACAAACGCCATCACTCTAAAGTCAGATTTCCTCTGGCAGAGTGTGGATTCTAAACAGCAGCTGTGACAGTCGGATGCAATATGAAAAATAAAGCCATTAAAGAGACACTGAAGCGAAAAAAAAATTATGATATTATGATTTGTATGTGTAGTACAGCTAAGAAATAAAACATTAAGATCAGATACATCAGTCTAATTGTTTCCAGTACAGGAAGAGTTAAGAAACTCCAGTTGTTATCTCTATACAAAAAAAGCCATTAATCTCTACGACTTTCAAAGTGGTGGAGATGGCTTTTTTCTGACTTTTATTATCTCAACTGTTTGTTAACCATTTACTTTTCCTCTGCTAGAGGAGAGGTCATTAGTTCACAGACTGCTCTGAAAGAATCATTTTGAATGCTGAGTGTTGTGTAATCTGCACATATTAGAGAATGATGCAATGTTAGAAAAAACACTATATACCTGAAAATAAAAATATGAGAATATTTTCTTTGCTGCTAATCTTCTAGTAATTATTCATAGTACACAACCAATTCATTATATCATATATTTTTTTCGCTTCAGTGTCTCTTTAAACTGAAAATGAATATATGAGACTCATTTCCATGTTCTATTCATCTTCCCGTACTATACATAGAATTATTTATCTCATTACTTTATTTTCACTTCAGGTTCACGTTAAGTCCTATTTCTAAAAAGCACCAATCTGAATTCTGATCAACATTCTTTTCTTCTAAAATATGATGATGACACCAGATTTATAAAAAGGCAGCTGTATTTGGGTCACTGGAATCAGTGTTTGATCGCTAGTATTGCAGTTCTCCTAAACTATTAAAGCGGTTTAAAACTAAAAATATTCAACAAAAATGTGTTTTCCTACCTTTTATAACCCATTCAATTATCATATTTGTTTTTGGCACAAGTATTATAATTCATTTATAAATTATAACTTCCCAAAGTTCAGTTTATTTACTTTGAAAGCTGCTGATGCATTTTATTCATAACTGTTGTAATTCTGTTTTAAATGCAGCCATCAGTGATTTCTGACCTGTGTTTCACTCCTGGACTCATTAGCATAAGTTTCTGCACAGCCAGAGAATGTTTACTTAATTGTATCATGTAAAGAATGTATACAGAAGATAAGCTAATCACCAGGATGCGGCAGCCCCTGCAGGAGAAAAAGTCAGTCCTGTGATGTAACCCTTTAAATCAGGGGTAGGGAACCTACGGCTCGGGAGCCAGGTGTGGCTCTTTTGATGGCTACATCTGGCTCACATACAAATCAGTAGCAGTTAATTCAGTATGCTACACTGCTCAAGCAGCACAGCTTAGTGTGGCACTGCAAGTAACATTTTTTAAGTAGGCACATTACTGCTGTAGCCTGCACTACTAACTTACTCGCTCTCCCCCGAAAATGAACGGCTATTTTAATTGTCCCACTCCACTCGGGTCCCTGTCAGGTCTAGTGAATTTGTAGGACGAGTACCCTGCACTTTGATTGGCCCAATAGGCTGCCTGTCACTTGACAGGCAGCCTATTGGACCAAAGTGCGGGGATCTCATCCTACAAAGTGAATCAGCTAGCTAATTGTACAAGCTGTTAGTCGGTATTTCTCCTGTCTGGCTCTCGGAGAAATTGCTGATGTTGGTGAATCCCAGCATATTGTATGGCTCTCAGGGAAATACATTTTAAAATATGTGTTGTTTATGGCTCTCTTAGTCAAAAAGGTTCCTGACCCCTGCTTTAAATGCTGTCTTACTAAAAAAAAAAACATTGTGTTAGTATATTATATGCTGTAAATAATCTTTTAGAGCAAAGAAGAAATACTGGGTTATATTCCACTTTAAGCCACATCTCTGTTCGCTTGAATGGAGTGATGGATCCCCGGATTATTCTATTACTCCTCGCTAGAAAAAGGAGGGGCATACGCTGTCATCCTGCGCTCAGTCGTTCCTCCGGTGTCCCCCTCCGATGCTGGATGCGTGGCCCCATGACGCACTCCTCCTGCAATGCGCTTCTGTTGCCCAAGAGTGCTCTGTGCTTACACAGTGAACAAAAATGGCTACTGCGCATGCACAGAGCACTCCTGGCCATGGAAGCGTGATAGAGGACATGTGCGGCTGGCGCCGTGCATGCGCAGGAGCCAGGTGACTCGTCAGTCAGCCGAATTATGGAGGGGTTCAGCGGGGAAACAGCAGAGTGCAGGATGATGGCAAGGGGACCACTAAGACTTCACTTGACACTATAGGTTCACTTTAAATGTGAAGACAAAATAGAGCCTTTATACCAGGGGTGCCCACACTTTTTTGGCTCGCGAGCTACTTTAAAATTTGCCAAGTCCAGGAGATCTACCAAAATTTAAAGTGTTACAGATCCCCCCCCCGGTTGAACAGCCCCCAGGTACAAGTGCCTCCAGTATAGGTAGCAAAGTATAGGTCCCTTCAGCAAAGGTAGCTGGGTACAGGTCCCTTCACTGGGCACAGATGCCTCTAGCATAGGTAGGTGGGGATGGGTCCCTTTAGCATAGGTAGGTGGGGATGGGTCCCATTAGCATAGGTAGGTGGGGATGGGTCCCATTAGCATAGGTAGGTGGGGATGGGTCCCTTTAGCATAGGTAGGTGGGGATGGGTCCCTTTAGCATAGGTAGGTGGGGATGGGTCCCTTTAGCATAGGTAGGTGGGGATGGGTCCCTTTAGCATAGGTAGGTGGGGATGGGTCCCTTTAGCATAGGTAGGTGGGGATGGGTCCCTTTAGCATAGGTAGGTGGGGATGGGTCCCTTTAGCATAGGTAGGTGGGGATGGGTCCCTTTAGCATAGGTAGGTGGGGATGGGTCCCTTTAGCATAGGTAGGTGGGGATGGGTCCCTTTAGCATAGGTAGGTGGGGATGGGTGCCTCTAGCAAAGGTAGGTGGGGATGGGTGCCTCTAGCATAGGTAGGTGGGGATGGGTGCCATTAGCATAGGTAGGTGGGGATGGGTCCCTTTAGCATAGGTAGGTGGGGATGGGTCCCTTTAGCATAGGTAGGTGGGGATGGGTGCCTCTAGCATAGGTAGGTGGGGATGGGTGCCATTAGCATAGGTAGGTGGGGATAGGTGCCATTAGCATAGGTAGGTGGGGATGGGTGTCATTAGCATAGGTAGGTGGGGATAAGTGCCATTAGCATAGGTAGGTGGGGATGGGTGCCTCTAGCATAGGTAGGTGGTAGGTGGGGATGGGTCCCTGTAGCATAGGTGGGTGGGGATGGGTCCCTGTAGCATAGGTGGGTGGGGATGGGTCCCTGTAGCATAGGTGGGTGGGGATGGGTCCCTGTAGCATAGGTGGGTGGGGATGGGTCCCTGTAGCATAGGTGGGTGGGGATGGGTCCCTGTAGCATAGGTGGGTGGGGATGGGTCCCTGTAGCATAGGTGGGTGGGGATGGGTGCTCAATCACTTACCTCCCTCCAGCGGCGATGTCTGGTCTCCCCTCTCGCACTCGGAGCGCTCCGGCGGGCAGCACGATTGAATCAGGAAGGCAGGCGTGCGTGCGTGCGTGCCTGGCGCCGCCCCCAGCCATGACGTCGCGTCATGGCCTCTTCAGCCGCGCCTCCTCTCTCCTTCCCTGCTTCCTATTGGCCAGCGGCTGGCAGCAGAAATCGATGGGACAGCTGCCAGCCGCAAAATGTGACGGGACGCGGCCAAGTGGCCGCGATCTACCAAATAGGCGGTCGCGATCTACAGGTAGATCGCGATCGACCTATTGGGCACCCCCGCTTTATACTGTATTATTATTAATATTATTATTATTATTCATATTAGTGCTGCTGAGTCCATTGTTTGAATCCCAGCCAGGACTATATCTACTTAGAGTTTGTATGTACTCCCCACGTCTATAGGGGTTTACTCCGGGCACAGCAGTTTCCTCCAACATCCCAAAAATGTACTAATAAATTAATTAACTTCCCCCTAAATTGACCCTAGACTACAATGCACATATGACTATGGTATATTGTGAGCTCCTCTGACGGAATTCAGTGACATGACTATGTACTCTGTAATGTGCTGCAGAAGATGTCAGTGCTATATAAATACATAATAATAATATGGTAGGACATTAGACTATGACTGTGGTAGGGATTAGATTGTGAGCTACTCTGAGGACAGTCAGTGACATGACTATGTACTCTGTAATGTGCTGCAGAAAATGTCAGTGCTATATAAATACATAATAATAATATGGTAGGACATTAGACTATGACTGTGGTAGGATTAGATTGTGAGCTCTGGGGACAGGCAGTGACATGACTATGTACTCTGGAAAGTGCTGCGGAAGATGTCGGCGCTATATAAATACATAATAGTATCACTAGAAAAAATGATTACTGACTGTTGTGTTACCTGAAGGGGACGATGAATAAGGTGAGAGGGAATGAAGGCTACGATGACGACTCCGTATGTCAGAAAACGCTGTTCTCACCCACCGCCAAGCCGGTCTTAATAGAATACCCAATTAACACCCATCGGCGTGGCCATAAAGGCTGTAATTATTCCCCTTGGGGAAGGCTTTTGCGTTTCTTCAGCAGTGCGTAATGAAAGCGTATTGCCTTACACAATGTTTACAGGAGATTTGCATAGGGTGTCATGGGGGGACAGCCATTAAATTGGAGGGAGACGGGAAGACTTAGAAAGTGTAACATAGTAACTCAATCGCAGCTTTGTCCTTCCTGGGCGAACTCTGACAATGGGGAACAAGGCGGCCTGTCAAGCTGGTAAACAGCAGCGTGCTGAGGGGGAAGCAGGCTGGCTTATGATCAACTTTATTGCGTTACTTTTTCAGGGGAGTTTGCAGACTACACTTCATGTCACTGTACATTATTTGCGAGGAGAGAGAGAGAGAGAGATAGAAAGCGACCCGGTAAACTGCTACACACAAGCCAGTCGGTACTTCCGATCGTGATTGCTCAAGTCAAAGTGATTGGATTGACTGATTGTTGATTTGCAATTGGACATGCTGATAGATATTGTGCAATTTAGCGGCATGTCAGCCCTGTTATAGAGACTCTGAAGTCTCCAAAAAATGAGGTTTTTACTTTAAAAACCTGTTTAACATAACTGCCCCTCCTGAAACGCCGCATCCCCGCGGCTGAAAACTCCATAAATCACCTCAAACTTCCTGGGGCACATTGCGGGGCTCCTTCCGCGTAGAGGCAGAGCTTTTGGCTGCAGCTCTGCCTCTACACGCGTCCATCAGCGCGTATCGCCGCCTCTCCCCGCCCCTCCCAGTCTTCCTTCACTGAGAGGGGCGGGGGAGAGGCGGAGATCAGCGCTGATTGACACGCATGGAGGCAGAGCTTCAGCTCAAAGCTATGCCTCCTTAGGGAAGCAAAATCCATGGCCAAGAAATGCATGGATTTTGCTGAGGGAGTTAGGGGTGATTTATGGAGTGGGGATGTGGCATTTTAGGAGGGGAAATTATGTTAAAGAGGTTTTTAAAGTAAAAACCTCATTTGTAGGAGACTTCAGAGTCTCTTTATGTCTGCGACTCGGCTTAGTTGTGGACTACTGCGAGTGTGCGGTTCCAGCCATGTGCACCACCCATTCGCACTCCTGTGGTCGGGAGCCTTCTTCACGTGCGCAGTTTGTTAAAGTGGACCTGAACTCTTGCACAGGACAGAAGCAAAACAGAGAAATGCACCCTGTATGTATTAGAGAAATCTAATTCCCCTATTAGTGATTAATCACAAGTGTAATTTGATCTCTCAGCTGTTTCAGCTTGGCTGCCTTGGCAGAGCAGCTAATTTGTAAACACAGAATGTTAACGCTATGTCTGCTTCCTTGAAAGCAGGAAGTAGACACACTGCAGATTTGTGGCAGGATTTGTATCAGATGTAACAAAGAAATGTTTTTCTTTAACCACTTCACTCCCAAGGTTTTTTACGTAACGGACCAGAGCAATTTTCATCTGTCAGCGTTCCTCCTTTTCATTCGCCAATAACTTTATTGCTACTTGTCACAACAAAATTATCTATATTTTGTTTTGGTTTTTGCCATCAATTAGGCTTTCTTTTGGTAGTACATAAGGCCCCGTTCACATCACAAACGCGGAATGCAACGCATGCGAACGCACGCCATCCGCGTTTGTGTGCGTGTTGCTTGGCTGATCCCATCACTGAAAAGTGAATGGGACAGCCACGCGTTTTTGCAAAAAATGCGTGCAGCATGCGCTCCTGGACCGCACAGGTCCGGAACGCATGCAGTGTGAACATCAGACAGTGCACTCTATGCACTGTCTGATGTCGTGCGTGTCGGCCACCTGCACGCGTTTCCAAAACAAGGCTGGAAACGCGTGCAGCGTGAACGGGGCCTTATGCTAACAATTATTTTACTCTAGATGCATTTTAACAGGAATAATAAGAAAAAAATTGAAAAAAATTATTATTTTTAATTTTTTGACCATTATAGTTTTAAAATAAAACATGCTACTGTGAATAAAACCAACTTATTTTATTTGCCCATTTGTCCCGGTTATTACATTGTTTAAATTATGTCCCTAATACAATGTATGACGATAATATTTTATTTGGAAATAAAGGTGCATTTTTTTAGTTTTGTGTCCATCACTAATTACAAGCCCATATAGGCAAATATAACAGTGATATACCCTTATGCCATACATAGTAAAAGTGCAGAGTCTTTAAGGTAATTATTTATGTATTTGTTTTAAATGCTGTCATTTTTTTTTAACTAATGATCTATTAGATAACTATGGGGGGGGGGAGTCAGCAGAGGGGAGAAGCGGTATTAATATATTTTTATTTAATTTAAAGTATGTAAAATGTAGGGTATAATGTATTTTTTTTTTACTTTTGTATGTAATTTTTGTTTTTTGTTTTTTACCACTAGTTGTCCTCACAATCACTGTTTCTATGAGACAGAGAAAGTGTTCTTACAATAAAGATCATTGGCTTCTTGTTGAAGCCATGATCTTTGCTTACGGGCACTTTGATTGGTTCAGGGAAGTATTTTTCCCTTTCACCAATCACGGCCCTGCGAGTTCCGGCGGTTTATCACGGCCAGGGGGTGATTGCTCGGGTATGGTAATGGCGAAGGGGCAGGACGTTTTAAAACGTCCTGTGTCCATTAAGAGGGACAAACAGGACGTTTAAAAGGGCGAGTGGGCGTTAACTGGTTAAAGGTTATTATGCTGTTGCTTATCTTTTAGAGCAGAGAGGAAGTTTTGAGTTCAGGTCCGCTTCAAGGTAGCCAGCCACGGAGGCATGATAGAGGAGGAACAGAACAGCGCATATTCAGTGGCTCGCAACCCAGCTGAATTGTAGACCATAAGGGGCTGGAGGAAGCCCCAGATAGCAGAAATCCTTTCCTCCCATTCGTCTCAGGTTTATAAAAGAACAAATGACTTTGGATTGATGGTGCTGACCTCTCTTCATTGCACACGAAAGGTCTTCTACAGCAGAAGCCGGGCTCCACTTGAAGCTGTGCTAGGCCTCTCTGGCTACTATTGCATATAATCGGGAGAGATAAGAAACCATATTAATGTTTTGACTTTACTATGGGATACTTTAGTACACTTTAGAAGTTTATTGATGGACTATTGATATTACTGTTTTCAAAACATATTTTTATTAGCGGAAGACATATCAAACAAACCAGGTCAAAAGTGTTGAACATAGCTCCTGACTGTCCCTCTTTGGGAACCAAATACCTCTCTGTCCCTCTTTCTTCCTTAATTGTCCCTCTTTCAGGACTGATGTACAGATCTGTATAAATATACAGTGTATGTATTTTTCTCCTGAAAAATGTGTTTAGCTGACTCAAAACTTTTTTTCTATCAATTCAATTTATATATTTATTTTCAAATGTTGAAACGACAATCATACGCTGTACCTTAGGCCACTTCCCCTTTGTCCTAAAGCCAAGTTGTACTCCTACTAGATATCCTAAAACACACTGCCTCTATATGTTTATTGTGTACTACCCCTCCTTTTGTTTAATTTAGATTGTAAGCTCGCAAGGGCAGGGCTCTCTCCCCACTTGTGTCTTGGAATTCAGTATACATTGTATTCACCATGTTACTGTTGTGACTGTCATTATCAATTCTGTATTTTGTCAAAATACTTTTTTTCAAATAGCTCATCAGGGGAGTCTGTATGGCTGACATTGTGTTGAACTCTTCCCCCCCCCACCCCGCACAGTATGATGCAGCGCCGTTTCTTGGGCAGTGCGGGCAGGGCGACCACGGGGGTGGGGAGGGAGGACATGCAATTTTTACACCCTCGCCCTGGCTGCAATTTAGCCTAGAAACTGCCCTGGTATGATGTCATGACCATGGTCCTGACAGTTTGCTGTCTGTGAACCTCATTGCATTGTGGGAAACAATGGCATTTTCCAACTGCCAAGCAAGCAGTACCTCCCTCTGTGCATAGAACTCTCAGCAAAGGAACATTCCATACAGATCGCCTGGCAGAACCAAATATGTCACCACCAGTGATATATTTTAGAATGTAAATCAGGGAGAGGAAAGATTTTACAAATGGGCAATACTGACGAAATAATCTATAAATAAATATTGTAAAAAAATAAGCAATGTTATTCATTATGTTATTTTCATTACAGTTCCTCTGGAATATGTTGCTGTATACATAAATGTTATTTTTAACTCCTTTATTATTTTAACTCTACTATGCTAAAATTGTTGCTCCAAAGGTGATAAATCGTGTTACACATATTCCGCCCCCCCCCCCTCAATAATAGAAATAATCTCCAGTTCTGACATGCATGGCGGGGGCTTACTTCCTGCACATATCACTGCCTCCTGCCTAAGCACTGCACATTATTCTGAAAGCTTGGGTTACAGGATAACTGTACTTAGACCGTCAATATGCCAGATTAACCTCACACTGCCCCCCATCAGAAATGGAATTATAATCCCTTTCTGATAACCTCATGGCTGGCCATTTTCAAAGCTCCAGGCAAGCAACTAGGTTTGCATAGCCCAAACCGATCATATGTGATTGCGTTGGGTGAAAATCTGCTGTATGAGAACAAGCATCTCTTAAAGGACAACTGATCTGAGAGGGATATGACAGGTGCCATATTTGTTTCCTTTCAACAATACCAGTTGCCCGGCTGTAATACTTTTAGCCATGGCCCCTGAACAAGCATGCAGATTAGATTTTTGTGACTGAAGTCTGATTGGATTTGCTGCATGCTTGTTTCAGGTGTGAGTTAGACATGAAATTGATCGGGACTCGGCCTGCAGTGTACAGGCAGCTGACAGATCTCTCTCTAATCAAATTCGATCAGAGAGAGATTTGTCTCTTGGTTGAATCTGCCCATTATCGCTAGATGTATGGCTGCCTTAAGCCATACTATGAGCCGTCATTTAATGGAGTTTAGCAATAGATAAAGAACAAAACAACGTTACCCATTGAAAGAAAATCCATGGTCAATTAAGAATGTAAGCAGGCCCGGATGTACATCACAGGAGCCTATAGGCACAGATGTCCCGGCACCCTAGACTCCGCCCTCCATGAGCCTAAAAACCCCCACTGAACCGCACCATAAGTGTGCTGGCTGGCCCAGCTGTCACCCCTCCCTTACTTCCTTTGCCTGGCCGTCATAGGTAGCTACAGGTAGCATTAGGTGGCCAGAGGTACCCTCAGTATTAAGTTGACTGAAAGGAGATCTCCTTAGTGGAATGCCGACACTCAAGGTAAGTAACCTCTCATTTACTCAGGGCTCTGCTTCGAGAAAAAGGGAGGGATGCACTCTGGGAGGGGGGTAAGCCCCCTTTCCAGTATGAGGCGCCTGTAGGCTCGTGCCTACAGTGCCTTATGGTAAATCCAGCCCTGAATTTGTATGCAAAGTGATTTTATTAACCTCCCTGGCGGTCTATTAAAAACCGCCAGGGGGCAGCAGAGCAGTTTTTTTAAATCATGTAGCGAGCCCAGGGCTCGCTACATGATAGTCGCTGTGCAGCGGCATCCCCCCACCCTCTTTGATCGCCTCCGGCGATCTCCGAACAGGAAATCCCGTTCCAAGAACGCGATTTCCTGGAGGGCTTCCCCGTCGCCATGGCGACATGACGTCATCTACGTCATTGGGAGTCCCGAGCTACCCCTCAGCGCTGCCTGGCACTGATTGGCCAGGCAGCACACAGGGTCTGGGGGGAAGGGGGGGCATTGGGGGGGGGAATTAGGCAAATCGGCCCAGCAGGGCCTGAGAAATCCTCCTGCGCGGCATAGCCCGAGCTCAGCTCAGGCTTACCGCCAGGGAGGTTAAGGATTCATAAGTAAAAGTCTTTCAGGTATACAAGCAAGTGTTCATCTGTCTTGTGCGGCGTCTTTGCTTTTCATCCATTCAATCATTGTCTTTTTTATGAAGTAGTGTTATCATTTTTGCACTTTAAATTGTGTGTTTTTCATGAAGTTTCACTATGAATATTGTGTAATTATTGGTATTTATTATTAATTTGGGTACTTTATTATTAATTCTTTGTTGCAGCGTACATATTGCTATTTTGTATTTTGAGTCTTGCAGTTACCCTTACATTGAATTCAGGGGACTTTTACTTGTTTTTAATGTGTTTATCATTATTAGATACCTCCTTAATAAAATCAATTTACTTATATCTACTGTATCTATCTATCTATCTATCTATCTATCTATCTATCTATCTATCTATCTATCTATCTATCCCATATCTATCTATCTATCTATCTATCTATCTATCCCATATCTATCTATCTATCTATCTATCTATCTATCTATCTATCTATCCCATATCTATCTATCTATCCCATATCTATCCCATATCTATCTATCCATCTATCTACCTATCTATCTATCTATCTATCTATCTATCTATCTATCTATCTATCCCATATCTATCTATCTATCTATCTATCTATCTATCTATCTATCTATCTATCTATCTATCTAATCCATCTGACTATCTGCCTGTACATCTGTCTGTCTATTTATTAATCTATCTAATCCATTCTATCTATCGTTATCATAATCGTTATAAAGTTAGCAGTGTTATTTTACCCTCTTCATGTAAAGTAACAGGTAATCCCTCTTGAATTCGATGCAGACAACATAGTAATTGACGGCTGAATTGCCTGTTTGTGGTTTGGCCATTGTAGTGTTTGTTGTGTCCGGAGGCTGCAGGTCATTAGGGCAATGTCTTCTTCATTATCACAGCAGCCATGTAATGAGTGCCCAGTAAGCCCTGACCCCGCCCACCTACAATCTCACTTTTTACCCTCCAGCCGGACGGCCAGGAAATATTTCTGGGCGGGGAGGGAAGTCCTCCAGCTGAGTCCAGCAGTTTGTAATTATGACGTTGCAGCACACACAATGGTTGTTGAGCAATGTGTAGCATTTTGCCTTTTTTACTTCTCTATTCACTGCCCAAGGCCAACCCTGCCAGGGGCAAATTCCCCCCTGGCTGCCTCTGTGTTAAGCGGCCCTCCTGCGGAGCGGATTTGTCACACAAAAACCTAGCATAGGCCACTGTGTGTTGTGACCAGAAGGACAGGCTTTCCTCAGTTGATGTCTCCTGGAGGTCAGAGGCTAATTGCTGAGGGCAATTCTCATTATCTATTAGGGACAGAGGAACTACTTCTTCCTATTGTGTCCAGGCTGGAGAGGGGATAACGTGTGTTGGTCAAGTGCTGAGTCCACACACCACACATGTAGCTGCCTCATCTGGAGTGCGGCCTGCTGTTCACCAGAAGCCTGGCCTGGAGCTGAGAGGACAGAGGAGGACATCACGTCACTCATAACTAAGAGAAAATGCCCTAAAGTACAGAACACAGGAGATTCCAGCACGCTAATGCTGGCAACACATGATGCAATTTCCTGTCCAATCGACGGGAATCGGGCGATTTTTTTCAGACGTGTCGAATCGGTTTCCAATCGAGAAAGGAATCGATTTTGCAAAGTTCTCATCGGAAAATCTATCCCTATGTCGATCGGTAGCAGTTTGGACATGTACACACGGTATAACTTCCCGTCAGATCATCTGTTGATTGGACGGGAAATTGCATCATGTGTTGCCAGCTTTACAGCAGCTCTGCAGGAATTCCAGACCATGAAGCCTCTTAAAGGGAGCCTTAAAGGATACCCTAAGTGACATGTGACATGATGAGATGGACATGAGTATGTACAGTGCCTAGCACACAAATAACTATGCTGTGTTCCTTTTTTTCTTTTTCTGCCTGAAAGAGTTAAATATCAGGTATGTAAGTGGCTAACTCAGTCCTGACTCAGACAGGAAGTGACTACAGTGTGACCCTAAATGATAAAGAATTTCCCTTTTTATCTCTTTCTTGCTCTCAGAAGCCATTTTCTGCTAGGAAAGTGTTTTATAGTTCGAATTTCTTATCAGTGAGGGTCACACTGTAGTCACTTCCTGTCTGAGTCAGGACTGAGTCAGCCACTTACATACCTGATATTTAACTCTTTCAGGCAGAGAGAGAAAAAAAAGGAACACACCATAGTTATTTGTGTGCTAGGCACTGTACATACACATGTCTATCTCATCATGTCACATGTCAGCTCGGGTATCCTTTAATCCTGCAAAAGAAAAAAAGTTTCACTTACCTGGTTCTTCCCTAGGCCCCCTGCAGCCGTCCTGCACAGGACGCAGGTGACAGCGGGAAGGTGAAGATGAATACGAATCTTCACCTTCCTGCTGTCAGGCGCATCCTGTGCAGGACGGCTGCAGGGGGCTTGGGGAAGCCCCAGGTAAGTGAAACTTTTTTTCTTTTGCAGGGTTAATATTTCCTTTAAAGAGGAACTGTAGTGAAAATAACATAATGTATAAAATTGCTTATTTTTTACAATATTCATTTATAGATTGTTTAGTCAGTGTTTGCCCATTGTAAGATCTATCCTCT
Organism: Hyperolius riggenbachi; assembly: GCF_040937935.1. Classification (NCBI taxonomy): domain Eukaryota; kingdom Metazoa; phylum Chordata; class Amphibia; order Anura; family Hyperoliidae; genus Hyperolius; species Hyperolius riggenbachi. Next base: position 54,962,844 of record NC_090646.1, read on the forward strand.
CCCTGATTTACACTCTGAAATGTATCACTGGTGGTGACATCTTTAGTTCTGCCAGGTGATCTGTACAGAATGTTCATTACGGAGAGTTATTTACACAGAGGGAGATACGGCTTGCTTAGCAGTTGGAAAAAACTGTTGTTTCTCACAATGTAAGGTTCACAAACAGCATTTCTTTTCCATATCTACGCTTACCGGCCCTCTCTCATACTACATGGAGGTGGTAAAATTGGCCAATCAAAATTGGATGTGTGTACCAGGCTTTACACACATTAGATAGTCCGAGGCCAGCGGTGGACACAGCCTCTGTCGTGAATCTAGTGTGTGTACAGCAGTCCCCTATTCCCTCTGATGTGTAGACGAGAAATCTGGACTGACAGATCTCATCTCAGCAAAGAGCAGGCCGAGGGCATTGTCCTCCTATGTACACACATACATTTATGTACGCGTAAATGCATTATAAATTACTTAAGGTGCACATGCACATTTTGATTGGCCAATTTTACCAATTTTATGTAGTATGAGAGCTACCAACACAAACTTTTCTAAGTATTATTAACAGTAAATCTGTTGGCTTTCATAGTACATGGAAGTGGTAGAATTGGTCAGAGATTGGCCAGTCAAAATTGGATGTGTGTATGCACTCTTAGATACTTACCTAGGAAACTCACTTTAGGTTTGATACTTACCTAAGTAGAGGGAAGGCTCTGGATTCTGTAGAGTCTCCCCATTCCCGTGTGCTGGCTGTCATTCCTGTTCTGTCCCTCTTTACGCTTATGATTTGGACATTCAAATGATTTCGTATAATCCATTCGTAATTTTGCTAAAATTCCTTGTAATTTAGTTCCTGCTTTGGTGGTTAATAGCAAAGCCCCCATTAATGCTATTGTCACCAAAATTGTTACGTATGTTAAGGGATATAGTGGGAAATAGTTAAAAATCATTTTTTTTTTTAAACTCAGAAAAATTACAGTCTTTTGTTAAAAAAAAAATGTTGTTCCCACTACTTGCCTTAACTACCTCAAGACCGCGTCATGCCAATGGGCGTGATCACGGCGGCAGCCCCAGGACCGCGTAACGCCAATTGGCATCAAGTCCTGGGCCCGGCTGCAGGAGATCATGCAAAGGCTGCACACACATCTCCTGCTTGGTAGGCGGAGCTCCGCTGAAGCCTATCACTGCCGATCGCGGTGATAGGCTGGACGGGGGAGGGAGGGAGGGTGGGAAAAATAAAAGAAATTATGATATCATTTATTTATGGAAAAAAAAAAACACAAATATTTGTAAAAAAATAAATAAACATTTGGGGGGCGATCAGACCCCACCAACAGCAAGCTCTGTTGGTGGGAAGAAAAGGTGGGGGGAATCACTTGTGTGCTGTGTTGTGCGGCCCTGCAGCTTGGCCTTAAACCTGCAGTGGCCCATTTCAGTAAAAATGGCCTGGTCTTTAGGGGGGTTTAGCACTGTGGTCCTTAAGTGGTTAAAATACCTAACAATTTTGGTGAAAATGGAATGTATGGGGACTTTTCAATCAACCACTAGTTGAGTTGGCACAAAATGACGCGAAAATGACACAAAATTACAGTTTTTTTGTTTAACCTCCTTGCCGGTTATCCCAAGCTCAGCTCGGGGTAACCTGCGCAGGATTTCTCAGGCCCCGCTGGGCCGATTTGCATAATTTTTTTTTTATTGCACGCAGCTAGCACTTTGCTAGCTGCGTGCATACTACGCTCGCCGCCGATTCGCCGCTACCCGCCATGCCGCCCCCCCCCTCCAGACCCCTTGCGCAGCCTGGCCAGTCAATGCCAGGCAGCGCTGAGGGGTGAATCGAGATTCCCTCTGACGTCCCGACGTCATGGCGACCGGGGAAGCCCAGCAGGAAATCCCGTTCTGAACGGGATTTCCTGCTTACTCTGATCGCTGGAGGCGATCGGAGTGGGTGGGGGATGCCGCTGCTCATCGGCTATCATGTAGCGAGCCCTGGGCTCGCTACATGATTAAAAAAAAATATATTTTAAAAAAGTGCTGCGCTGCCCCCTTGTCGTGGGAATTGGAACGGCAAGGGGGTTAAGTTTACAAACAAAATGAATTACAATTTCCCCCCAAATTTTCAAAACGATTTTGCATCGTAATTGCGATTTACAATGTGAAATTACGCTTCTGCAAAATTTGTGCTCATCACTAACTGGGAAAGCTCTATAATATCCGGGAAGGGTCTATAGTACCCAAAGCCTTCCCTCGTCTTAGGTAAGCATCAAACCGGAAGTGAGTCACCTAACTTGAAGTTTACTTTAAAAACTTATATAAAATCTGTCTTTGGTGTTTTTCTCATCAGTTTTATAACTCAGATCACCGGACTCTCTGTGGACGGAAGGTGTATTCACAATGTGCTGGTGGAGGATCCGGAGAGAAGAATTAGGACACAGGTGGGTCAGTCTTTATCCCGGAGGAAGAATCCACTGAATGGACCACACAGGAGCTCAGAGCAAAGGCCAAACCACATGACTGTTCAACCTGAAACAGACAGCTGAACAAGACAAAACAGGAATTAGACGGAATTTCACACCTGACCTCTGGAATTGTTCACATTTTCAGCTATAATTCAGATATAAAAAAAAAGTCACACAATGCTGGTATTGAAGGGTTTCTGCTTGTTACAGGGGACCTGTGAACAGACTAACTCAGAGGAACCCCTCAACCAGCAGCCGACCATGAGCAGCAAAACATTCTGCAGTCTTGTTCACACTACAAGCGAAAACTCAGCATTTTCCAGAATGCAGGAGAATGTAAAATTGTACAGTGAGCATATCCTATGTTATCAATAGCATGCGTTCACACTATCAATCGGAACGGAAACGCAGCACCCATGCCATGGACTGTACTGCTAATTAAAAGCCTTGACCTGCTACCGGCGCTCGTTATCGGTCGCGTATGTACGAGCCTCTACAGTTCTATACATAGAGAGTCAAAGCAAATCCATTCTCTGCACTGATGAAGGCCGAAGCAGCCTGAAACATCTGGCTACAAGTTGATTTAAATGACTGTGTAAGAGTAAAGTCTATAGGTGGATATCTATAAATCAGCTTGCAGGAATGTAAAGGAATGGTCTGTATGGCTCTTCTCCAGAGGAGAAGAGGGACATGCACTTGACAGCTTGACTTTTCAAAATAATGCACAGGTCATGTAGTAGTCATTATTTTGGAAGCAGGAAATTTGGTGGCACGCTATCATAAGAAACTTGGACGCCAACATAAGCCCCATTATAAACAGATTAGAGTGTGAAATTTAGAGCGTGAAAGTGAAGCGCCTGATAAAACGCAATTTTCACACTAACGGTGCCAGATTAAATAGCAAATTCCACACTATAGTCGCTATTTATAAGGGGGCCTATGGTGGTGACCTAAAATGATTGTAATTGCGGCAGATTGGCAGCAGGGGGCGGTTAAGGTTAGGTGTGGGGGATCACGGTTAACATTAGGTGTCTCCACACCTAACCTTAACCATGGTCCCCCCATACCTAACCTTAACCATGGTCCCCCCCCCCACACCTAACCTTAACCATGGTCCCCGTCACACCTAACCTTAACCATGGTCCCAACCTTAACCATGTCCCCCCACACCTAACCTTAACCATGGTCCCCGTCACACCTAACCTTAACCATGGTCCCAACCTTAACCATGCCCCCCCACACCTAACCTTAACCATGGTCCCCCCCACACCTAACCTTAACCATGGTCTCCCCGTACCCAACCTTAACCATACCCACCCCACACCTAACCTTAACCATGGTCCCCCCCATACCTAACCTTAACCATGGTCCTCCCACATCTAACCCTAACCATGCCCCCCCACACCTAACCTTAACCATGGTCCCCCCCATACCTAACCTTAACCGCCCACCGCTGCCAATCTGCCGCTAATCTGCCTCTGCCAACCTGCCACTATTACAATAATATTTGGGGGGGGGGGGGGGGGGGTTTAAGGGTTAGGCATGGGGGGGGGGGGGTCTGGTTAAGGTTAGGTTGGGGGGTGGCTAAGGTTAGGAGTGGCGGGTGTTTTTAAGGCTTAGGTGTGGTGGTCTGGGGGGCGGTTAAGGTTTGGCATTGGTAAGGGAGGGTTCTGTGTGAGCGTAGTGATGGTTTACGTTGTAGTAAGATTGTGGTATTATTTTCAAATACTTTAGTATGATAATTTACACTTTGAAAACATAAAATATAGGTACATTTCCCCAATATTCTACTAGGCGAAATTAGGCGTCCAAACTTATTTGCACCCCTTTTGCATAATGGGGTAAAATATGTATAAAAGCTTTATTCCCTTTGGCAATTACACCGTGTCTGTGGGAGAGAAAAGGGTAAGTGAATCATTTTGGGCGCTGTCCATGCACGGTTTGTTTGCCACTTCCAGCCCGTTGTTTCACAAAGCGATCAGCGGTAGCTTGCACGCTCCCTCGGCTCTTGGCGTTTGCTGTGGTCTCCAGGCTGCACGCTTCTATCTTCAACCATGACCTAGATTACAGTAAGTCATGAGGTCAATGCAAAAAATAGCTCGCACAATCCTGCAGATGATTAAACCTATGGAAGGACCTTGAGTAATATACTTACAGGTGCAAGTGACCAGTGTCTGAGATTAGCCACTTTCTGGGACAGTTTGGGGTCAGCAGTGCAAACTCTGTTTATGTCACTCACTGTCACTTGTGCCATACACTTAAAGTGAACCTCCGGACTAAAAATCTACTCAGCAGAACTGGAAAGGCTTGGTGTTTCTTTAACAGTTTCACAGCATCAGAACTTTGTTTTTCTTACCAAAGCATCATTTTTAGCTGCATTTTTATCTAAGCTCCACCCATCAAAGAAAAAAAGCTTGGGCTTTTTATCCCTGATGCTGTGCAAAGCATGATGGGATTTCCTAGTTTGTTATTCACGTTGCCTAGCAACTGGGAGGAGTGATCAGCACACAGGACAGTTGAAACTGTGTCTCATGCTCCCTGTCATCCAATTTTTGATTCAGATTAAAAAACGTAGCAGGATGCAGTACTTTTTTTTTTAAATCGGAATCAAAAATCGGAATCACATGTAGTGTGCTAGGGGCCTTAGGTGCGATTACGATTTTTCTAATGTTAATCAGTACTGCGTGCTGCATTTTTCTTCTTGTGTTGATATAATCCAGGGAAAATCGCAATCGCAAATCAGAATCGGAAATTGAATTTGCGATTTGCAGTGTGCAAGGGGCCTGAAAGTGATTGAAAAAAAGGCTGATCAGGATGTACATATTTACTTTATATAAAAAAAAATCAAGTGTATTTATACTTATCCTTCAAAATAACGTCATGGATAAAATTGCTTTTTTTTTTATTTATTTATTTTTTTTTTACGATATTCATTCAGTCAGTGTTTGTCCATTGTAAAGTCTTTCCTCTCCCTGATTTACATTCTGAAATGTATCATGGGTGGTGACATCTTTAGTCCTGGCAGGTGATCTCAGTGGAATGTTTGTTTACTGAGAGTTCTAAAGTCAGTAGAAAATATACCTGGTTTCCCAGAATACTTGGGGAGTAGGAAGGGGGGGCGGGGTTTGCTTAGTAAACAGTCTAAGCTGGGAGGGCGGGGGCTACATACCAAACTCTGCAATATATAGATGTAGGAAGTGTTTCTGACGCTGAAATAAGGAACATCACCACAATACAGTATAAGTGGGTATCCCGAATAATCTACTACATTCTGCTATATGTCACGGCTGTGTCTCTGTAGCAAGGTGTTTATAAGCAAATCAGTTGGGGAAAAAGTCATGCTTACTTTTTAAGATTGATTATTCTATTCTGGTTTCTTAACTAGGTTCTGAAGTGCTACAATGGCCCTATTCCCTCCCCGTCAGGTATACTTCCTGCTTCCTGCACCTACTTCCTGCCCACATGTTGCCACACCCCTCTGTCTGGATGGAAGTGAAAAACATAAGTGGATCTACATAGTTGCACATGTGCACAATGGGTTGAGATAGGTGGGGGAAGTAAAGGGGTCCCCAAAAAAGTGATAGATGGCCCTAAACAATGGGGGGAGGACACCAAGGCATCTCAAATGCATTCTTACTGTCCTTTAAAGAGGAACTGTAACTAAGAATTGAACTTCATCCCAATCAGTAGCTGATACCCCTTTCCCATGAGATATCTATTCCTTTTCTCAAACAGACCATCAGGGGGCGCTGTATGGCTGATATTGTGGTAAAACCCCTCCCACAGTGTGATGTCAGCACCAGGGTGCTGACATCTTACTCTGGGAGCCTTGTTGCATTGTGGGAAATGACAGCTCTTTCTAACTGCCACAAATGCATTATCTCCTTCCACTGACATCACCTGCCAGCAGTAAAAAATTTCACCTTGTGATAAATGTCAGAGTGTAAATCGGGGAGAGGAAAGATGTTACATCGGGCAAACACTGCCTAAATCTTTTATACATAATTATTGTAAAAATTAAACACTTTTTTCATTATTTTCACTGGAGTTCCTCTTTAAGGCATCCTTTAAAGGACATCAAACCTGAGAGGGATATGGAGGCTGCCATGTTTATTTCCTTTTAAACAATACTAGTTGCCTGGCAGTCCTGCAGATCTCTTTGGCTGCAGTAGTGTCTGAATCACACACCTGAAACAAACATGCAGCTAATCCAGTCAGTCATCTGGTCTGATCTGCATGCTTGTTCAGGGCCTTTGGCTAAAAGGATTAAAGGCAGAGGATCAACAGGGGTAGCCAGGCAACATGCAGTGTTTAACAGGAAAGAAATATGTCCGCCCCCATATCCCTCTCAGTTCTGGTGTCCTTTAAATCAGAGCTGATGTCAAAATGGAATTCTTCATGTTTAATATGTTACATTGTGGCACAAATAAAAACAGTTTTAACAGGTTTACCTTTCTTATAGTTTTCTTTAAAAAGTATTGGACAGGAAGTGCCTACTGCTGTGTGTAGCATAAAATGAGTAAAGAGGAATTGCTTTGCAGCTGTATACTGGAAAACCCATGTGATCGCAGAGATTTCCAGCCTGCTGATTGGAGAGTGGCCATCCCTCTGTAATATCATTAAAGAGACTCTGTAACAAACTTTTCAGCCTTAGTTCTTCTATCCTATAAGTTCCTTTGCCTGTCCTAATGTGCTCTGGCTTACTGCAGCCTTTCCTAATTGCACAGTGGCTGTGTTATCTCTGTTATATGATCTAATCGGTTTCCATCGGTCGGCACAGTCGGGCTAAAGCTGGAATGTGTGGAATGTGCAGGGCTGCTTGTGATTGGTAGAAGCTATACACACCCTCTCCAGGCCCCCTGCAGGCTCTGTATGACTCACACACTCTGCTTATGTGAGCCTATCACAAGCTGGTCAGTTTGTTTGTAAACACTGCCTAAAACTGGCAATTACAAGCCAGGATTGCAGCAGAGAGTGGCAGAAACAGCACAGAGGGGCCCAGGAGAACATAATGAATAGAATGGTATGCTTTTTGCTGTAAAAATGTTAGAGTACAGATTCTCTTTAAGTGTTGAACAAAAAAATATTCTGTAAGGGCTCAGACACGCTATAAGCGCTTTTCTGAGCGCTTTTTAGCCATCAGCGCTTTCTGAGATCTTTTTTTTAAAAAAACACTCCCATTGACTTACATTAAAATTGCAGTAAAATCATGGTAAATCGCACAATTTCATTGCAATTTTAATGTAAGTCAATGGAAGCATGTTTTTAAAAAGCTCTCAGAATGCGCTGATGGTTAAAAAGCGCTCAGAAAAGCGCTTATAGTGTGTCTGAGCCCTAAATTGCATGTTCAGCGAGTCTTTCAGTAAAAACTTACCATATATGGTAGGGGGCAGCAGTCAAGTGAATCCACATTCTCCTAGCAAAGATTCCACATCTTCCAAGCAAAAATTCCAATTTTTCAGTTAGCCTGAAAAATTATGCTTAGTCTGTGAGTATTTAGTGGTTGCCAAGGTGCGGTGAGTGGGATCATACTGAATATATGGCATGCTCCAGACTCTTTCTACAGCTTCAAAAAATTCTCAAAAAACCATAAATAACCAATAAGATCTTACAGCCACTGCTTAATTAACATGCTCTAAGTCACCAAATATTACCCGCAGTTGTTCTGTTGGTTTTGCCTTGACTTGGAATATTTTCAGCAACAACCCCCCCCCCCCCCACAAAAAAAATTATATATATATATATATATATATATATATATATATATATATATATATATATATATATATATATATATGTACATGTGATGATCAAATAATCAGACTTAAGAACATCCTTGGATTCTGCTTGTAGTAATAATGAACATTCACTTTTTTTCCAAAAAACAATCAATATTTTAGCATAAGTTGTCTTGAAACCGTTTTAGGAGTTACTACTCACTATCACAGCCATATCCCAGATCAAAAGGGCAGACTTCACTTGTTCTAATTAGGAGTGGCATGATGGCATGCAGCCATGAGCAATTTTGTTAAAATCGCCATGGGAGGAGCTAGTTGAGTCGTTGCGCCGTTTCTTTTGTGTTTACTATAGGACCAGCCTCCTATTGGCTCTAGGGATAGTTGTCTTGGATCATCTGGGTGTTTCCCTAGTCAAATGATATTAAATCACTTCTCGTAGAATTATATATTTCAGTCTGTTCTAATGACGATCTAGAGTAAACACAGCCAAAATGGCAGTAGTCTGAACCAGCTTTGAACGCTATGAAGTTAAAATTGTTTCTTACTTCCGCACCATGATACTAGTGTGAAGTCATATGATTTTATTTTGTGTCTATTAGTCAAAGGTGGGAGGATTTGTTTTATTTCATCCTGGGAAATGTTCTAACTTTGGGTCTTAAACCAAAAGTTAAAGGGACCTGGGCTCAAAGCTGCACAACATCCCAAAATAACCGAGGTTGTTGGTGCCACATATCCAACAGGAATGTAGGTTAAGCCCCTCTGCCGGCGTCAAGGCCAATCTCCCTTTAGATTTTGCTCTGTGTATTTGCCCAACCTTGAGAGCTCCTCATATGATGGTTATCAGCCAGATTGAGTGACTACCATTTTTTTTTGCTATGGGTCTCAAACACAAGGCATACCTGTATCTGGTGTGACTTCAATTACTGGAAAGCTCTTTTGTAAAGAGTTGTACTGTGCTTTCCAACCTACCCTGACGGTATTATTCATACACTATATTGTCTGTAATACCTTGATTCGAAACAGTTTACTTTTAAATATAATATATTTTACTTGGCTTCTTCTCTCAAAATCAAAAATAAAAGGACATAATGGTGCCTCACAAACTGGTAAATATACCCCATACAATACAGGGTGGGGCCAACCTGAACATTAATAGTACATAATTGTGGAAATAAAGGTTATAAGGCCACCATAATTCATACCAATATACAAAATACATTTATTACAACATGATATAGAACAAGGCACAATCCCCTAAATAAGACCCTCAATTAGATAAAGAAACCCTTCCCACTTTAAAAACCAAGGAACAATGCGGAGCATAAATCATGCATGAGTGGTATAATGCCTGCAGGCTGAGTGGTAATTAGTCATGGATCCAGGCCTATATGACTATATATACACACACTTTCGCCCGCGCATACATACACCTTCCAATCTGCCACAGTGTCTCAATTATCGGGGGCCCCCCTTCCTTTTTCTTCCCTTTTGCTTGTTTCTAAGGATAGAAAGATCCATATATAGTTGACAAGTCCCAATTGAAACCATCAAAGGATATTCCGGATTACTTGTTGCATCATAACATCACGCATAATGCATTTAGACAGATATGGATGGATCTCACCCGTGAAGAGGTCCCTTCAATGTATCGCCAATCACCGCTTACTCCTCAAGAGTGTCACCATAGATTTAGGGCCATGCGCATGGTGGTCCCGGTGTCCCTTTGGGTTGCCGGTATAAATGATACAATTCCGTATTGTGCACAACACGCCACGCCAACCACGCCAGGCGTGGAGAATCGTAACATTCTGTCTCTCAAATGGATTTCACTCTAATGTCCCTAACGCTTAATGTTTTGGGAGAAGCCAATTAACATATCAGTTGGTTTCTTTTTCTGTTGGGCTGGGATGGGGTAGACTCCAGAGCATATGGGGGAGACCCAGGTAAGTTCAGGGCAAACATATAATTCCATGAAAGTGGCCTCCTTGGTGGGAATCTAACCCGGTACTCCGCATCTACAAAGCTTGGATGCTTACCACTTCTGCACAGCACAGCCCTAGTTCAGTAGCCATGATAACAAAAGTAGGTAACGGCTACTATTCAGTATTAAAATCATATACATGAAAATAATGTTTGCCTTGCAGACACTGTCTGAGAGTAGCCCTGACAAAGAATGAAGACATGGGTCCATGTGCAATTCACTTTTACTCCTGAGTTTTCTCCTAAATTATATTATTGCACGTTGTCATAAAATGCCTCTTAAACCACCAGCAAGCAAGACAATACTGGAAACTATTTTGATAGTACTTTTTCATGAACGTTTGGGTACTTTTTCAATTGTAAGATTCTGGAAAGTTATTGTAAAGATAAAATGAAAATGATCTAGTAGGAGATAACTAGGAGATACTAGGAGAAAAAGTTAATTGCTTATGGGCCGTGGACCCTGATTCTATAAACTTAAATCTCCAAAATTTTCTCCCAGGACATTTTTTTTTATCTCATCAAACCTGAGTTTTCTCATGATATTTTCTCAACTACTTTACAAAATACATTTTCAGCACAGCTAGCAGATGAAAAAAATATGAAGCGGTTAATAAAAGTCATATTGAAGTTAAGTACATCTGGGACAACCTATTTTGTGAATCTGTCTGCTTGCTGGCATTTGAAATTCTCACGAATAAGTTGTGGAAACATTTCCTGTGAAAAAAACTCAGGAAAGTTAATTGATTATGGACCAGTATGTGAAAGTGAAAAAGTTCTTAAAGGTAATTAAGAAAAGTAGTAATTACTTAATCATATATTTGGAACAAAGTATTTTGAGTTTGGTTTTTTTCTTGATGACAACTGAAAGGCATTTTTATACATTCTAAAGTCTAGCAACTGAAAAAAGTAAATTACAAGTCGAAACGTTTGATTTTACTATGGATATATAGTCGTATGTTTACAAGGTGCCGGGAGCAACCAACAAATTTAAGAGAATAGATTTACGTTAATTAATATTTAATAAAAAAAATATTATTTTCCTCAGTGGTTCTCCGAGACTGAGACTGGTTTTATTGGTCTTAAAACAAAACTAAAGGCAAACAAGCTCTTTAACTGCACCCATAATTTGACCAGAGACATGATGATATTTTTGCAAGATTTCATGAAAATCCAGAATAATCATACAGTAAAAATATATTTTGCAATCCATTTATGCAGCTTATTTAGTTTTGGGGAATTTGAGTGATTTTTTTGATTGTCTGAGCTTGGAGTAGTAGCAGATGTCTTTTAGATCTCATGTCACTTATAACTATTCATATAAACACAGTTGACACACAACCGCATACATTGGTAACATCTGCCTCAACGGTTTATATGAATAATTTTGGCAAATGTCCGCCGTTGCCAGTGGTTGGTAACTGATCATTTTGCCGAATGGAGATTTTCATTGGGCTAGCTAAATACCTGATACTTAAAAAATGTAAATAAATAAATAAAATCAAGTTCCATGTTTGGCCGCTCTCAGTGAGATCTTAAAGACTGGAGGTAGTGATAGAAACTTGGGGTATGGTTTTAACAGGTATTGTTACGTTATTTGGAAATAATTCTGTAACTGCTTTATCTAGAAAATACCCCAAGAATCTCACGGTTCCATAGCATTGGTTCATATAGGGATTTAAATTAAAATACATTCCTTGACTTTACTCTCACTACATCTCAATGACCAACTAGGCTTATATCTTCTGTATCTTCAGCGTTAGTTACATAGTCATGCCTATTCAGATACATGCATCCGGGCTGGTTTAATGTATATGCCTTGTGGCTTGCAGATGGCATTGGATTCCAGGATGTACTTGATTAATACTGACTATGAAATTCTCAAACTCACGATTACATCCCATCATTCTGAAATACACTGCCCGATAAGCAATTAAGTTGTAGTGCAGAAAATCAAACTAGCACCCCAAAAGTTGTCCTGCTATAGTAATATGGCTGCACCCTATAGGCTCACTTCAAGATAAATGTATTAACTAAATAAAGTTTTAAAGTTCATAATGACAGGCATAAATCAAGCAAAAAAGTAAAACATGTCAACATGACCATCAGTACCCAGATGATGTTAAAGACAAAAATACCTTCAGGGGTAACAATACTGGAGCTGTGCCAATAATTATCAGTGGAGGAAATGTTTTTGAGAATACTTATCTTGGCTGTATTTAAAGCCTGCTTTTGGCTCAGGACAGACTACTGCAAGATAGAATAAGTCAATGATTTCCTTCCTATGTCCAACTGGACATAGAGGGTAGTTAAGCCAATCTATATTTTGTTAAATTACTTATTCCTATCCAGTCCAGTAATAGTATTTTTTTGGGGGAAAAACAGATATCACAAACCACACGATTATAAATCTGAAAAATAGGAATTTATGAATGCTTTTGAGGTGTAAAACTTTTAGTAAGTACATAAACAGCAATGAAGAGTTGTAAACAGGGACTAAACAATATAATCAACTTTTCAAAAACGTGCAATGGCGTCATGCTTGTGCAACATAACACCATAGAGTACAGTGCCAAAGCAAAGCTGAAATTTCAAGCTCTCACGTTAGTATTTACCTAAAACAGACCCCATACCATTCAAATGCAAGTGAATGGTAACACTTTTGCAAAATATTTCCTAACTTTACAGAAATACTTGCAAAGATAAACATGTTTTTTCTTACCCTATCTTAAATATTTCATATTTATTTTTTTATTTTTTTATTTTTGAAGTCTCCATCAAAAACACGTTGTTAATATTATTATTTTAGTTTTAATCTGCAATCACAAACATAAAAGAAGTAATTTGATTCGGACCAAGTTTTCTTTGTTAACTAACGTTTTAGTTTTGTAATTATCACACTTGTGATGTAGCACCAAAATGGTTTTTTTTTCTAAAGTAATATCATTTTGTTGTAGATTTTAAAACTTTGTTGTTCAACAGATAAAGTAATATTTTTGAAAATGTTTATTAATACATTTATTAATTGGTCTGTTATGCTTTGTTAAGGATAAATAAAGTTTGTATATCAGCTGAACCTTCATTCACTCTGTATTATTATCTGGGGTGAATATTTTCTTACTACAGTGTAAGTAAAGCGTTTCAGGGTTTTTTTTTGTAAGGAAACACTCGTTAAAATAGTGCTCTAAACATAATTTTTATTTATCTAAGCAATTTGGATGCTATCACTTAGGTTGTAAGGTTTAGCTACATTGGGCCATATGTAATTCACTTTTTCAACGGAGTTTTCTCCCAGGTGATATTTTTCCAACTTGTAAATAAAATGCTTTTTACACAACCAGTAAGCAAACTAATAACTTCCCAGTACTTTTTCACCTACTTGTTGGTACTTTTTCCATGGCAAAGTGCTATAAAGTTAATTTAAATTGAAAATGAAAAATGATCTCCTAGGAGAAAACTCAGGAGAAAAAGTGAATTGCACATGGGCTTTTAACCCTTATTCAATTAACTTTTTTCTCTTATGTTTTCTCCTAGGTAATATTTTCACACCTTATCAATAAAATGCCTTTTAAGCCACTGGCCAGCAAGAAAATACTCAGAATACATTTTTAAGGTTTTTTTTTCTTCAACTTTTTGGTACTTTTTCAGTTGCACAGTGCTGAAAAGTAATTTTAAACAAAAGGTGAAAAATGATCTCCTAGGAGAAAAGTTTGGAGAAAAAAGTAAATTGGTTAACGACCACTGTGTTATTAACCTGAAACAGAATTTGTACAGTAAAACACAATACCTAATTCCGTAGAAGATGCTGAAAAAAGAATATATATGCTTAAAGCGTGTGTCTGTGTATTTGCACATACGTGTGTGAGTATTTGCCTTTGTATGTGTGTAGTATTAGTATTATTGTTGTTCTAAATTATATAAAAACAATAAAAAAAAGCTTGCTAAAAACTGAAAACATGTTTTCAACGGGTGAATCTGAACTTTGTAAAGTTTAAAGGGCCTTTCAAAGTCAGGGTTCAAAGTTAGTTATCTATGTTTCAATCTGTCGATCTATCTATAGACATATAGATAGACCAGTTGGCAGATAAATCCATAGGTAAAGACCTACAGACACATTTGTAGATCTATAATCAGACTGGCTTTGCAACAGGACTCTTTGTTTTGGTGTTTTGCCTTTTTTTACTTATCAATTACCAGAATGTGTCCTGTTTTTTTTTCTTTCTTGGGCTGCTGTGAGAGTCAGACAAGCGTATCCAATTAACAGACTTATTCATTTAGATCCTGTTTATTTAATTAAAATCTTTTGTATAATTCAAACCCCTGGAGGTTGAGTTGCTTTCACACCAGGGAGGACATGAAGGTAAGTGGAGTCAGGAGGTATCCTCCACCTAATATCCTCAGAAAGTTCTTCACATTCCTTAGAACGCACTTTTTTTTTATAGATCTGAATAGAAATATATTCTTTCTCATGCCTTTGGAGAACTTTTCTGACTCTCTTTAGCATAAAATAAAATTGCCTACTTAGTTTGAGTTCCTGCAAAACATACGTGAGGGAAGCCACTGCAGAGAGTTACAAAATACCATTTGTTGTATCAATAGTCCTATATAATTATGAATATTGGAGATGCTATGACATGGTCCTTGAAGACAGAGAGATCATTTAGCTTTCTGTAATGTTACCTGTTTGTTTAACTGATGTTACACTGATATGTACATTTATACAGGAATGTTTTGAAGGACTCGATTCTATGGACCGGACCTATGATCTCTCTATAATATATACCTACGATATGTATATAACATTTATTTTGTTTATTTTTGTCTGGAGAATATACTGGTGATAATAATATTAATAACAGTAATCATAATAATATTAATAACAGCAATCATTATCCTCGGTATTGACGCATATAAAGGCCTTCAGTCAACGACTTTTCAAGTAGTACATGCCTTTGCTAAAACGCCCCAAGATATTGGATATAACTTAAAAGTAATAAATCCCCAATGCAGACTAATACATTTTCTTCTCGACAAAAACTGATGGCGGGGGAATTTATCAGAAGAAATACTAGTGATGCAGATCTAGAAATATTGTTGTTTAATCAAATAATCATAAGATTATTGTAGTATTATTGTAGACCTAAACACAAAAATGTTAAAAAGAAAAATACAAGAAAAATACAATTTCAGAATATTCTATCTATCCCTATTTATTGTCCAGCGCTGCGTAATATGTTGGCGCTTTATAAATACAATAAATAAATAAATAATAAATATCTATCTTTGCGGTAGTAATATATATATACATATATATATATAATCAAATAATTGCCTGACCCAGATTTGAAACTGGGACCCCAGCACTCTGAAAGCTGATAGTGACATACATGTTTGCCTTGCAGCGCTGGGGTCCCTGGTATTCAGAACTCCGCCAGACACTATTTGCATGGAGTTTGTATGTTCTCCATGCATTACCATAACTTTCTTTAGGCCACGTCACGCTGGGGTCCCTGGTATTCAGAACTCCGCCAGACACTATTTGCATGGAGTTTGTATGTTCTCCATGCATTACCATAACTTTCTTTAGGCCACGTCGAGTTCTTCTCATACCCCCCAAACACGCTGATACCCGAACTACTTCAGCCCTTCAAAAAGTTGGCCTTAGACTATGGGTGGTAATATAACTATGACTCTGGTGCCAAACTTCTGGGGAGCAATCAATGTCAGTTAGACAGTATAACGTACGCTGTAACGTGCTGCATAAAGTGTCAGCGCTATGTAAACGCGTAATAAATAATAATACTAATCGCGCACACGCACACACAGCACACACACCGAGACATGAATTATTCAGTGAGCTCCGCAAACCGATGTGGAAAACGTCTGCACTATATAAATGCGTAATAATGCTTCTACTGTATTATTATATATGTAATATAGCTATCTGTACCGCGTAACACAGTTAGCCTTAGTTTGCGCTATGGCACCTACGGCGACGCTGTACAAGGCTCACTAAGACATAAACTTGCTACGCACCACCTTAGGATATGCCATTTCTTTCATTATCTGACACCCAGTCCCTTGCTTACTACCTCCAGCCCTCTCTCTTTTATGTACATACAAGTGGCAGCCACTAAATAGCCCCTTTGTTTACCAATCAATTGCAGGCATTTCACCAGCAGGAAATTGCGTTGCACTAAGCACTCAATTTAAAAATGCCTCCTACCTACCTCCTTTTCCACCAGATGCATTTATGTAGCCGAGATCCCAAGGTATTTCCTAAGCTTATCTGGAAAACAGCAGAGTAGGAGGGAGAGGGAAGTGTTTAACATATAGACAAGGCTTTACTAATCTGGCATTCCCTCCTCCCTCGCCCCTCCCTCTGCCCCCCATGCCCTCCCCTCCATCCCCTCCTTCTTCCCTTACAAAATATATATATGTATATTTTTTAAGTAGTATTGATCTTTTACCAGCGCAATCATATTTCAATGTCCAACCTGTCAGACTGAATGTAAAGGAGAGCTTGAGTCTGGGATAAGATCAGCATCACATCAGATCTTTGGAATACTACCTGCTCTGACATATGGGGCTCTACGGACTGCAGAAGTTGGAGAAGAAGAAGAATATTTGAGCTGTCAAACTCTGAACTCTTTAAAGGAAGAAGAAGAAAAAAAAAAGCAACTTGGAACGCCTTCTTTCATTCATTCACAATCCTTTATACTTGGCTGGAAGAGGAAAAAAAAATAGCAAGAAAGAAGAAACCCAAGCATCAACCTTCATACGAGAGTCTCAACTAGACTCTTTACAGTGCATAATATATGCCTCTTTTCCATTTCTCATCATTCAGTTCTAAAACTCCTCTCTGGGAGCATCTAGACCAGTGCCCTCAAAAGAAAGACCGGGGTTGCCGAGGGGACCCCGCATTTGTGTACGGTGGCAACCATGCCGAGACCTTACGTGGAGTACTTGTACGGAACCTCTGCTGATGCCCTACATGCACTTGGCTTCTGACTTCTGCCGCCCGTGTGAATCGTGGTGTGTTTGTTTCTATATTCCTACCGGCTTTCTCAAACTGGTGTGGACGGGGAGGGGGCAAGCTTAGGGGTTAAAGGGGGGGGCCAGCCTGATGTTTGATCAGGCTACTAGTATGGGCGATGGAGTGTCCGAAGAGAGGAGCCCTCTGTGCGGCAAGTCAGCCACGTCGTGCGCAGAGCGACTGAGAGACAAGGGAAGCAAAGCCGATCTGGAGTGCTCCTTGCGCAGCCACGGCATAAAGGACATTCCCGTGACCTCCACCTCTAGTCCGGGATCGTCCAAAGAGGAAGCTCAGGACACTCAGTCCGCAGGAGAAGCTGATTACTGCCGACGGATCCTGGTCAGAGGTAAAGATTTAATGAGGAAGAGGGGGTTAACGAAGGGAATGGGTTGGCAGCATTACACAGGCAATGAATGGTGGCTTGCGAGAGAGATGGGTGAGCATAAGCATATAACCTTATCCTTCCGGCTGTGAGGGACCTCTTTTGTTCCCTCTCTTGTACACCAATCACTTTAATTAATAAGCCAATATAGTACGATGTTATCGGAGGCTCAGAAGCCTCCTGGCTGCAGGTGCCTCTCTGCTTGTCATAGCGTTCGTGTGGAAGTTACGTGATTGTAGTAACGACAGCAATGTCCTAAGAGTTCCCCTAGTGTCTGCACTGTGGTGGAGAGCTTGATATTTTTCCTTGTTTAGCCCCCAGAGCAAACTGTGAATCAACAGCTATCACAACCTCCCAGCTTAGCACAATGCCTGTCATTGTTTCCCATCTGGTGTCCAGCTCTTTCTACGTCAGCCACCGTATAGATACATATAGCTTCTGACTCGACTATAGCAAAGCATGAAATATGCATAAGCTGCAGTAACGAGGCTGGCTCTTCCATTTCCAAAGCTGGAGACATTCCTCTGTACATATTGCCCTAGAGTAGCGTTTCCTGTATGTGCAAATTGTATCTTGTACCACACTGAGGCTACACACACTGCACAGCTTTACCACGCTCCCGGATGAGCGTACTGGGTGCCCAAGCGAGCGGTAATGCGACGTAGCTCAGGATATATTTAGAAACTGCCTCTCTAAGTCCCCTGACATCATCCGTTTACTGTCCTTACTCTAGTTTATTAGTTTTCCCCGTTAAATATTTTTCTTTCTCTTCAAAAATTCTGGCGTTCTGTTTGATTTCTTTTTTTTTTTTCAATGTGTAGATAATGATAACTTTATTGTTCCACCAACGGGCAACACAAACAGGACAAGGCCTTGTGTCTGAGGGCTTGTGTGTGCCCATTGCTCACAGGCTTTCGTATGCCACTGTAAACAGTCTAACTGTTAAGAGTGCTGAATAGTCACTCCGTCAGCCTTTACTCCTGCAGTGTTTGAGGGCGATAATCCCAGCACTTGCTTTAAAATCAATAACACTTACCCAGACTACAGGCAGCTCACTCTGCATTACTCTCAGGATTTCACGCACAACAAACATATTTTTTGTACGCTAAGTAAAGCACATTTTTTCCCCTCCCTAATTTCAGTGTTTCAATACTTATATATTTTAACACGTGCAAGTTAAAGTAGATTTAGTAGTGTATTTTTGTAACAAAAACCGTAATACTGCAAACACGTATCAAAAAGAGGGCTGGCTTCTAAATTAGCATAGTGGGCTATCTGTGTATTATTGTGCATAATGGTTTCGTCATAGCAGTATTATTTTTGGTCTTTTCATTGTACTGTACTACTTTAGAGCTTGAGGTATTTTAAGTCCTAAAAACAGCCAACAGATTCTCTTTTTGCGTATTTGCTTGTTGTTTGGTGGAGTATTATGTTTAAAAGCTGTAAAGTATCTGTTCAGGTTATAGATAACAATTGGAGCATTGTGGACATGTCCTGCTCAACAGAAAATGATTAGAACTTTATTCTTTTTTTACGATAAGGTACGAGTGTACGCATATATTTATTCCCTAATATGCGTTCATTGTTATGCGTTGATCTAGTTTAACTGTAAGATAGATGGGTAGATAGATAGATAGATGGGTAGATAGATAGATAGATAGCTATTTGGAGGGATAGATAATGCATGGTTGGATGGATTGTTGGAAAGATAGACAAACAGATGGTTACATAGATCGTGAATAAGATGGATGGATGGACATTTATACAGATAGAGTAAAAATAGACCAGTGGACAGAAATAGATATACTGTAGATAAATAGAAGGGCCATAGACAGACAGATCCGTGGACAGATAAACAGACACACCCACACACAGATAAAACAGATCATGGATTTGGAACTTTTTACGCATTACAAAAGTAGGAAATAAAAACTAATCAGGACTACATGTCAATTTGTGAACAGACATGTCTATACGTGTGTGCATGCATAATGCTTACTTTATTTTTTCTTTCTGGGTGATACGCTTGCAATGAGACACCCTCCCTCCCTCCCAAATAAATCCCATGGAACTTAAACACCACCTAGCCAAGTAGACAGCGTAGAATTTGTGTGAGTCCATTTTGCCCGGCCTCAGATGTAACTCGCTCTTGCCTGGTAATGGGGGGTTCTCGAGCGGTTGAGAATTACAACACTGGTAATGGCAGAAGCCTTTGTAGGGGTCTCTCAGTACAGAAAATTTAGATTGACAGCCATAATGCCTTGCTTGGTGGATTGTTTCAACAATGTATACAAGCAGATTGCCTTGGGAAGCTTGTAATTTCACAAGCAATCGCTGCTAAAACACTGGAGGACTCGGGGCTCTTGTCGAGCCAGGTTTCCCAAACACTTATTTCTGTAAGAGCACAAAGACGGAGAAATAGATTATATGTGGAAGGCTGGTGATTATTAGAAATTATAGAGAGGGTTCGGGCTGGAGAGAAATGGTGGAACGATGATAGCCCCGGGATGCTAGTAATGGCTGTGGTTAGCTATATGGATGTTTACAGTCATTTTCTATATTGATGTTGCTGTTGACAATGGGCCAGTCTTGCAAAACATTTTACAGAACAGAGGACGGATTGAGGTGCATCTTGTGACCTGTTACCACGAATGATTGAACTTAATGTAAAAGTGGAACTTAAAAAATATATTGAAATGAATCTAATTTTTGTTTCCACAGTGCGTGTTCCCAAGATCTGCATCTGTGCTAACTGTGGGTGTCACCATTTCCCTCACGTACCTTGTAGTGAAGGGAGGTCAGCTTAAGTTCACCAACAAATAAGGCGGCCTTAAATGCCACTTTGCCAAAAACAGCTTCTTGAGGCATACGCCATCCGTTTTACAGTTTTAATGTTCTTTTTGAATATTTAAAAAAAAATCAGCAATTTCTCGTGTCTTAACCTCGTGTCGGCCATCCTTTTACCTGGAACTTTTGAGGCTTTTAGCATTTCTGCTAGGGAGGAGGGGAGAGAGCTGTTTAGTAAGATAATTTGATCATGTGACACACAGTAAGCATTGTACTAACAAGTTGTTGCAGCTTTATAATTAGCCACACTCTTTAATTAAGTGCAAGGAAGTTAACTGTTTGTCGAGGGTATTGGGAATGTCAAACCATGGCTCATTTGTTTCCATCTGGTCTTTGCATATATGATATCGCTGTGCAACTTGGTAAATATAGCATAGCGAGCTAGGAAATAGGTCATGTTTCATTATAGGATGTCTCTGTTCTCTGTTATCTCCTCTTTATTGAAGTTTCTCAGTGCTTGACTCCCCCCCCGCCCCAAGATTACATCTACACTAAATCTCAGGTGTAAAATACATTATTGGAAAGTGTATTTTTGAATTTTTATAGCTTTCAGAATTTTAAAAAGAGAGACACCTGGGCCTTTTGACATTATATATCCAACGGCTTTAAAAAAAATGTCTATATCGAAATAGACAGCCATCCGTGCATTCTGAGTGGGATGTACACGATATGTACTGTGTACACAGGCACGCATATCCATATATGTTTTATGTACGTTCAGTAAAATGTGATCTTCTCTCATAACCATGTATTGCTATATATAGAGACCATCTGTGGCATATTTGACACTTCTTGTTGACAAAATGGCTACAACTACAAATAAGTATGGTAATTCAATGCTTGATTCCTGTAAGTAAAAATATAGTTCACACTACAGATGAAATAAAAAGGGCATTTTTAAATTATCAAATTTTAACGGATCAAGCCAATTTTTTTTAGTTTAGGAAGTGCAACCCCCCCCCCCCCCCCAAAAAAAAAAGGTCACGTGCCAAGCTCGTTCAGCATGGCGATGCGATCAGTAACTGGAAGTGTCATCATCGTGACAGCCACCATTTTGCTGCTCAGCATTCCACACACTAACAAAATGGTGGACCCATCATACCCAAGTCAACTCCTTTGCAATGCCCTTGGTGGCCAGGACATATATTTTATCTTTTCGCAAAGTTCATGGGAAGAGAAATACAATAGAGTAGTGGTTAATATTATCATGTGCAGTAATGCTAACTGCTAATTTTTTTTTCCCGGGCACATTAGACATGTATGGAGTACATATGTCTATATAGGGTCAGGCATTAGAATAAGAAATAATTGAATGAATTAATATTTATCACTGTGGATAAAAGTCGAACCAAGAACTATATTAATAGTAATAATAATTACTTATGATAATTATGAATAATAATAAAATATATATATATATTTACATGGGTGTATAATGATTACATTTACAAGTTTAGATCATAATAGTGACTTGTACTTAAATGATCTTACGCACCAGCAGAAAATATTACTTGCTATAAGTTAGTTAAACTATTTTAGTGTGTTTTTTGGCTTTTAGTTTTAAAGCACGTCCTGCACTTAAAACTCTGTAAAGCTAGATTTGGAAAATATATTCATTTAAAAGCAATATAGTGACCATTTCACTTCTATACAAGCAAATCTTTATGGCGTTGTTGATAACATTATAATTTGAACTAATTATATTTACGAGTATTTTTTATATCATATTGACTGAATGAAGGTGTACGCAAGGTTTAAAACTAAAAAAAAAAAAAAAAATGTAAACAAGTTTCTGTTGGAAAATGACTATTGTGTGTTAAGTCTCTTATCTGTGTTTAGAAAACATGTCAGTATGATAGATCTTTATGTATAGACGCCTACTTAATTATGCAAAATATATGTCGCCAGGGCAGGTTTTGGGCTGAGATCATTATCAGTTTGAAATTCTAATGCTCTAGGCGACTGCAGTAAACAAGAAAACTGATAAAACCGCATATTGAATAAAAGTATAATCTAGTGTTTTCTATAGAGTTAAATAGTTTTATATATACCAAAATAATCACATTTACCTTAAAAATGACCACAAGGCTACTATGCAATATTCAAGACTGGGAAATATAATACTCTGTGCCTTGGGGTGTATTTTGGTCCAGTTTAAGCTGAGGGAAATGTAAAAGGAGATGATTGCAAAACATCTTCACACTAATCAGAGAGACAAGAGTTACTTCAGATATTAAGATTATTGCGATAACCCAGAGGAAATATTACAGCTCAAGTTGATGTTTAAGGCAGTCGTCATATCAAAACAATACAACATGCCAGAGGCAAGCAATCCACAGGCTCTTACTGTTTTGACTGACATGGTTTTGCTACCAGGAGGGGTGAAATATCTTGTTGCCAAAAAAAAAAAAAAAAAAAGCTTGATGTGAACTGTACTTTCTGAGGTTCTAACAAACAAGTGCTGAATATGTTGAGTCTGATTTCACATGCAGAAAACTTTTTTAAAAATAGTTATCCATCAGTTTTGAGGTTGTTGGGACAGAACACAAAGTTTTTCAACTTGTATGGAGCTTGTTGAACCTGCATTTTTCTCATGTTTGTAGACTTACTTTAGGCTTGCCATAGCTTCCCATAATAAATCGGTTATATATTTTTTGTGTGTGTGTATATATCTATATATTGATATTCAAATTGTGGGATTTTTTCTGCTTTTAAACCCTCATGTGGCCCATGCTATAAAATATTTTTCAGTAATAATTGTTTGATTTTACGAATGGTCTGTGCTGTGCCTGACTAATGGGCATAATCCTTAAGCTCGTGTTGCATTTTCAAAACAAATTGGATAATGTATTGATCCGTAAACTCATAATAAAAAAAACACACAAAAAAAGCATTGGTTAAAAATAATATATCAGTTTGATCAAATAGATTTGTGCATGATACCCCGATTATAATATCCATCCGGTGAATATGCCTAGAACGATGATACTTTGCTTTAATGATGTGATATTTTGGGTGGCGTTTAACATTATTTATGAAAAAAAGTTCTGAATGCACTTTTGAGACATTTGTGCTCTTGTAAGAAAATATATTCATAAACACAGCAGACTTCCCATGAGTTAAGATACCCCGAAATCTTATGCATAACGTATCTAAAGCTTAATTAAAATAAGCCGGGACTTTACTTCATTATCTGAGATTTTTTTGATCCCCTTTTTATTGTTTGTCATTGCAAGAACCTCTTTGTGGTGTATTGTTTTCTAGTGTGTAGGCAGAATTTAGCCTATATTTAGGTGGGGACAAGGAATGTTAGGCTTGTACATGGTGTGCAACCATAGTACATAAAGTGCAAAATATCGTGAGTGCTCTCAAAGGAAACTGTCTAGAGACTATAGGATAGAGGAAGTCCTATGCCTCTGCCAGCCATAGCTGCTGTGTTACCCTACGGCAAGTTCGGCAACATCCCAGTTTTTATTATTAATAGTAGTAGTATGTATTTACGTAGCTGTGACACCATTTCCACATTTCTTTATCGAGTATATTAAACAATTCATATCACTATCTGTCTCTGGAAGGGGCTTCTAGAGTTTTGTTCCTACCGTAGTCTAGGTGCAGTTTAGGGGAAGGTCAATTAATCCACCTGTAAGGTTTTGGGTGTGGATGGAAAGTCATGTAAGTAAAAGAAGGTGCAGACCATGCAGATAGTGTCCTGGCTGAGATTCATACCCGATATCATCAAAAATATATGCGTTCTAACTGCATTGTCGCCCTGCTGCCCAGGTCTGGCATAAGACAATGTGTTCTTAATGTTCTCAAGGGCTGGAGATCCATGGAAAACATAAATGGTCCTGCAGACTTTGCTTCGGTTTAATCCATATGTATATAGTAAGAGGTTAATGTCTTCACCTAGGTCCTATTGAATGATAACATGGATGCTGGATGGTTAGTGAAATTACAGTTGTGTGACTAGTTGCGTGCTTGTGCCCTCCGTAAGAACTTCTTAAAATCAATAAGTTGACTTGGTTTTATTAAAAGAAATGTTCTCGCTACAGATGTGAGCGCAGGACAGAAATTGCATAACCGCTAATTACCGAATCTGTCAGTGAACCTCACTCTGGTCCGATATAGTCCACGAGAGAATAGAATAATTTGAACACCTAATAGTGGACAACTTTCCATGATCCAAGCCAAATCAAGTCCGCTTGATCACGTATGTTCTCCACTGTTTGTCAGCCTGGGAAAACCATTGTACAACCCCCGTGAAGCTACAAGGGTCAGTAAGTGGGTCAGAAAAGGTTCTATAATGTTGCACTGCAGGAATTAGCACTTATTAAAAGTTTATTTCACATGGTTACTACTACTGGGTATAAATGATATTTTTTTACTGTGTCTAGTTAATAAACAACATAGGGACTTAACCTAAATCTGTCCATAAGTCAAAACACTGTGCCATCTCTGTCCCCTGTGCCTCCTCTCTTTGTCCCCCATGCCTCCAGTGTCCCCCTCTGTGTCACTTATCTTCCCCCGTGCCTTCTATGTCCCCCTCTGTGCCACCTCTGCCCTCCCACTGTTTTACCTCTGTCCCCCTGTGCCCTCAGTGTACCACAATGTAATTTTACCAGTTTAAAAAAAATTCTTAGGATTTTTAAAAAAAATTTTTCTCAAAAACCAAAGGTATATTTGAAAAATGTTTTTTGACTTCAGAATCAAATTTCACATTTTTGGTGCGTTCGTATTGGCGGATAGTTTATAAGTCGTATGTTCGTAAGTCGGGGACTACATTCTAACCCTCTGGTGGATACAGTACACATCTGTTTTGGGAATGTATCTGTTGTTGGCACTCAAATTTGTTGAATGGGGTGCTGAATACAAATGGTATTTAGTTTGGTTAAAAAAGGACATCTGCCCATCAAGTTCAACCAGGAAACCAATAAACCATAAAAGGTAAAAAATTCCTTCCCAACTCCAGGTGGCAGTCAGGTAAAATCCCTGGATCAACTCTGTCGGGAATAGCCTAGTAATTATAGCCGTGGATGTCTTTTAATGCAATGAAAACACCTAAGCCTCCCTTAAACACAGATATATTCAATTTGTCATAACTACTTACTATTAAGAACCTCTTCCTAAATAGATGGCAAAACCTTTTCCCCCTCCATGCACAGCACAGTAGTGTAGTGGTTACTAGCTCTCATGCCTTAAAGCTCTGGGTCCCTGGTTTTAATCCCAGCCAGGGCACTATCTGTACTGAGCTTGTATGTTCTTTCTTTGTCCGTGTGGGTTTCCTCCGGGCACTCTGATTACCTCCTACATCCCAAAAACATACAGATAAGTTAAGTGGCTTCCCTAGACTGATAGACAGATGATTATGGTAGGGATTAGATTGTGAGCGCCTCTGAGGGACAGTCAACTGACAAGACTATGTTCTCTATAAAGCACTCTGGAAGATATTGGCGCAATATAAATTACTAATTAATAATAATAATGCTTATGCCCCTTTGTCCTTTGTACAAGCCTAGGGACAAAAAACTCACCTGTCAAGCTTATGTATTGCCCTATGATGAATTTAGTGTACAAAAGGGCTGTAGTGAAAATAACAATATAATAGACAGAAGACCGTGTACAAGAAAAGTCTCGAAAGTCCCAGTAACAATTAAACAAAAATTACAACCACCTTCAAAAGCCAGAGAAAAGAAAAGGTAAAAGTGTGATCAGAAATTTGAACTTACACTTAAAGAGACTCTGAAGCGTCGCTAAAATCATGTTTTTATTTGAAATACCTCTTTAGCATGATTGCAGCACCTAAAACGCTGCATCGCCGCGGCTGAAAACTCAATTAATCACCCCAAACTCCCTGGGCCACATTGCGGGGAGCAGTTCCATGAAGAGGCAGAGCTTGGGGCTGTAGCTCTGCCTCTACAGGCGTCCATCTGCGCGGATCTCCGCCTCTCCCCGCCCCTCTCAGTCTTCTTTCACTTAGAGGGGCGGGGGAGAGGCGGCCATCAGCGCAGATTGACACGCATGGAGGCAGAGCTGCAGCTTAAAGCTCTGCCTCCCCGTGCAACAAAATCTATGACCAAAAAAGTTGTGGATTTTTGCCCCGGGTGATTAATTTAGTTTTCAGCCGCGGGGATGCAGCGTTTTAGTTGGTGCAAACATGCTTAAGAGGTTTTTAAAATAAAAACATGATTTTAACAAGTCTCTTTAGGCTGCTTTCACAGTGGGTTGTTACAGGCGCACGTTAGTGCAGCCTGTAACGCACCCCACCGCACAGCAATGGAAAATCAATGGGCTGTTCACAGTGCCCATGTTGCGTTACTTGGTAACGCTGCCCCATAACACAATGTACTGCATGCAGTACTTTATAAGCGGTAGAGCCGCGTTAGACTGCTTGCACATGCTCAGTAACGTTGGGGAGAAGCGGAGAGCGACCAGGCACATGGCTAATTAATATTCACTGCACTCAGTGACGTGCAGTGTTTACTTCCTGGAGCGGCCGCTCTGTGCGGCCATTGGCCGGGCGGGACCACATGATGCCGCATGCGTCCAAGAGTACGCATCACGGCATCAATGGTCGCCAGAGTGAGCTGCACAACGCGGCTCACTCTGACGTCCACATCAGAGAACACCAGGCGTTGCGTTAGGGGCACGTTATGCAACCTTAACGCCCCCTAAAACGCAATGTCCTGGTGTGAAACCAGCCTTAAAGTGGATCCGAGATTAAAAACTAACTATAACAAGTATCTTATGTACAGTTTAGACTGCTTTAATAGAATATGATTATTTCTTCCTGTGATACAATGACAGCAGCCATGTTGTTTGTAAACATTACACAGAGGCAGGCTTATCTGCACCATCAGCACTCAGACTGAAAAAAAACTAATACTAATACCCCTCTTCCTCCCTCCTCCCCTCTGAAATCTCTGGCTAGTAACACCTCTTCCTCCTCCTGCCCAGACTGAGCTCCCATGAGCCCTTGCTACTGCCAAGGCTCTCTGAAAACTGTGAATGGGGCTTATTTCGTTTATAGGGAATTAGAGTATTAAAACAAAAACAAAAAAGTATTTGGCTTGAGGAATGCCCTATAAACAATAGGAAAGGAACACAATTATGCAATGAGTAAAAGTTCATCTCGGATCCACTTAAGTATACTTAAGTATACAGACTTCCATATAGAATAAAAATTGTTTAATGATGATGAAAGATTTC
This sequence comes from Hyperolius riggenbachi, assembly GCF_040937935.1. Taxonomy (NCBI): domain Eukaryota; kingdom Metazoa; phylum Chordata; class Amphibia; order Anura; family Hyperoliidae; genus Hyperolius; species Hyperolius riggenbachi. The sequence continues at coordinate 54,990,480 of NC_090646.1, forward strand.
ACTATAATCCCTGTTAAAAGTTAAAACATAATGCCCAACCAAGCTATCTATATTTAAACACCCCAATAGCCCTCTAAAATAAGATATCAAAGACATCATGACATAAAAAGCTATAAGAGGGCCAAACAGAGCCTGTATTTAATAGCCAGTCTTCTTCAGCATTAATGCTATAGCTGAAAATCTGCATTCCTGCAGCAGAATGAGGCTTTAATCACCCCGAATTCCCCAGGTAAAATTTGGGGCTCCTTCCGGGTAGAGGCAGAGCATTGTGCAGTAGCTCTGCCTCTACTCGGGTCAATCTCCGCTCCTCTTAATCTTCTTTCACTGAGAGGGGCGGGGACTGGAGGCAGAGCTACAGTGCAAAGCTCTGCCTCCCCCGGGCAGCAAAATCCACAACCTCGAAAGTCGTGGATTTTTGCCCCGGGAGTTTAGGAGGATAAAACCTCGTTCTGCCGCGTGGATGCGGCCTTTCAGCTATGGAATTAATGCTGAAGAGGACTGGCTATTAAAAAGAGGTCATTTTTTTAGGCTTCAGACTCTCTTTAAAGACTGGGTTTCATAGGTCTCCCAAGGTTAATGTACTTTCAATTACTTTATTTTAACATTTAATACAGAGGTCATGATATGTATATAGAGTGAGGTATAGCTATGCCTATTTTTATACTGAGTCTCAAGTAACGAGGAAAACACACATATCCAGCATCAGCCGATTTGTCAGTGCCGGATAACTGAGCCTCTACTGTATATACGTGTGTGTGTGTATCTCTTGTCTGGGAACTCATGTGCTGGACTAGTTAGCAAAATGTCATTTGACGTGCACAGCAGAAGGAAGGAGGTGGCACTGCTGTCCTGACTGAGGAGGAATGGAGTGGCTGACGGTGAGCAGTTTGTTTGTCACAGACTCAGAGGTAGCCAGTGTGCTATTGTGTTGAGCTGCAGCATGTCATGTGAGAATATTAAATGAAGCAGAGTAAATTGTTGGGTGCTGTATGATCATTCCAAATCGGGACAGGGGGCAACCCTTCTTAGTAACTGAGATCTTCCTTCCCTCTGATTAATTTAGTTGCCCATCTTTGTACCTGTTCAAGTATGTTGATATCCTTCCTATAGTGTGGTGCCCAAAACTGTATTCCATATTCCAGATGTGGCCTCACAAGTGATTTATACAGAGGGAGTAGTATACTGGCATCTCAGGATTTTTATAGTGCTTTGAAAAGGAGAAGAGGGATGTGAAAAGTTGAGTACCCTACAGTAACCACTCATCATCCATCCTTTGATATCTGATGCTTCCAGGTTACCTTAGTTTCCATGTAAAAGCATCTTGTGATTTTATTTCTCATTTTATGCATCCCAGCAGGCACCAAGATTACATAACACGGTTTATTCCGGCCCTGAGTAGTTACGCCACAGACAGGGCTGCTTTGGGTTGGAAATTCTGGCACTATACTTTGGTGAGTATTTTGGAGTTGTAAAAGGGGATTACTATTACATGGAAGGAGGATAGATTTTTTTTTGTAATGAAAGGGAGGTCATTGGGTGTGTGTGTGTGTGTGTGTGTGTGTGTGTGTGTGTGTGTGTGTGTGTGTGTGTGGAGGGGGGGGGGGCGCTACCTCATAGAGGGGGCCAACAGATCGTCCATCAGATAGATCCCTCTCAGATCCAGTCTAATCAGTGTGGGATCTATTGGCTGCTCACAAACTGCACACAGATTTTCAATCAATTTAAGAATTAAATTGTTTGAAAATCTGTGGAGCCTCCGCCACCTGCCTCGCCACCAAGGTCGCCCCCATCTGTGTTACCCCCAGCAGTAGAACTTTCACACTGTGCCAGGCCTGTCCTCCCGTATCCGGAGGTTTACTTCATGCCGTTTGTCTCCTCCTCCCTGTGTCCTCTTCTCTTCCTGGTCATGTGACACAAGCTAAAGTTCAAACACTAGAGGTCTGGCGTGTATGCTCCTGGACCTCTAGTGTTTAAACTTCAGCTTGTGCCGCATGACCGGGAAGAGGTGAGGACATGGGGTGGAGGAGATCCGCGGTATGACGTAAACCACTGGACATGGGAGGACACACGCCACAAGGACAGGTAAGAGTACTACCGTTACTCTGCTTCAGTCGTAGAACTGAATGCCACAAGTGACGCGCTCCCAACCTGCCGCCGAGCAAGCAAAATTTTCCATCCTGGTCGACCAACTGAATCAATGGATTGCATACGGAAGTCGATCGAGCAATGTTTGCATTAGTGATTGATAGCATATTCAATCACAATGATTATTCATGAGTTAAATCGCCTAGGGCATGGCCAGCCTTAAGGTGGCCACACACCATACAATTTTTTAAATATCTGTTAAATTCAAGAATTGCAATCAATTTTTCTGACTGATTGTAGCATTTCAAAAATATGACCAATGTACCACACACGTATGCTCAATTTATCCCCAATTATGATAAAAATGATTGTAAATTCTGAGAAAATTGCTAGGGTGTATATATTAATATATTGATAATCTAACACACACCATACAATCTTTAGAAAAATTGCAGAAAAATTTCCAGCATTCCGGATCAATAAAAAAAAGGGAAATCTGATCGAATTTTTCAGGGGAATGAAAATCGAATGAAATTTTTTTTCCGGGATATCGATTATATTTATCGAATTGCCCTAAAATTTGATCATTTTATTGTGTCGTGTGTGGCCAGAGAGTGGCATTATGTTGTGGGGGCTGTACATGGAAAAGGACTGGTATTTTATGCTGTATGTTTTAATGTGTTTATATTAGGGGGTGGGCCATTACTGGGACTTGGAAGGAGGTATAGTACCTAAGGCCCCGTCCAGAAAAGCATTGTATTAATCTATGACTCCCTTTCTGACCCTCTGATGATACCAGCAATTTGAGTGCAAGTTTATAAAAATAAACTTGTTAATATTTTTATTGTGATGTAAAGTGTCATGGTCTCATGACTGCTGCTATTCTTTTCCAAAAACTGTCAGGCCCCACCAGAAGCCTGCAGCCAGAACTATGCACCCCACCCCACCCTCCAACCACAGAGTTGGGACTTCCCTCTTCTATTGACTTCAGTGGGAGGGAGCTTGAACGACACTTTAGCCAGGTTCCATCTCAACTCCTGACTGGTAGGGGAAGTTACTGAGAGTCACCTTGGCCCCTTCCAGAAAATATCACAGGACAGCCAGCCCCACCAGGGAATATTGTGATGAGGCGCGACAGTCACATGACTGCTGCCATTTACTTCAAAATAAAGACGATTACTTCAGTTTTAAAGCACAGCTGAAGCCAAAATAAACTTATGAGAAAAGTAATTATATCTGTAGAACTACTCCTAGATAGATCTTTCCTGGAGTTTCTGATTCTTATTTTGGGTTTAAGGCCTGAAAATCTCAGTTTTTAGATGGTCACGTTTAACATCACCCTTACGTGACTGTAATTCATTCAGTCCACACAGAGAACTAATGACCGAAAACACAAACGTTTTTATAGTCTCTAATTAGTTTTCAGGAGAGCACATGCTGCCTTCCGAGTGCTCCGACTGTGAAGATAAATCACTGTTTTGCAATGAAAACGTAAAACCAAGCAAGTTCTAAGTAGGGTTGGTACTATATATTAACATGTTTATCTAATTGTGCCTCATGTCATTTCAGGTGCCCTTTAAGCTAGATTATGTTGGATTTTTTTGTTCCTGCAACTGCCAATAAGGAACAAGGATACCAATTTCTTAACTACTCTACGACCGCTCCACGCCAATGTACGTGTCTGCGGCGGCAGTCCCAGGACTGCCTAACAGCAATTGGCATCAAGTCCTGGGGCTCTATTTTGCAGGAGATCGCACGCAGGCTGCGCGCACATCTCCTGCTCGCCTTCAGTCTCCGAGTGGCTCGGGAGACTGTTAGACGGTGAAATCGGCGTCTTTACATATAGTACAGCACTGCGATCAGTGTCACACGGCTGTCCCCCTGGGGCACTAGAGAGCGATCGGCTCTCATAGGCAGAAGCCTATGACAGCCGATCGCCAGGATTGGCTGGCTGTGGGGAGAGGTTTGTTAAAAAAAAAGAAAGACAAATAGTAAAAAGAAGACACAAAAACACACAGATATTTATTTAAAAATAAATAAACAACTGGACAGCGATCAGACCCCACCAACAGAGAGCTCTGTTGGTGGGGAGAAAATGGGGGGAATCACTCGTGTGCTGTGTTGTGCGGCCCTGCAGCTTGGCCATAAAGCTGCAGTAGCCATTTTAGTAAAAATTAGCCTGGTCTTTAGGGGTGTTTACCATTGTGGTCCTCAAGTGGTTAAATTTGTATGAGGATGATGTTTAATGTCACAATTATTTTTCTTTCTCAGCCCAGAGGAACTGAACAAACTCTTGAACTAGGAATTTACGATACCTGTGTGCCTGGCAGTGTCACAGTCTCAGTTGTGTGAGCACTTAGTAAACAAAGGGTTTGTAATATATCACCTAACAACCTCTGACCCTGTTTTGGATGTTTTATTTCAATGAATGCATCATGATGACATATTTCATAAAAAAATCCATGTATCCCCTTTGATGTTGCATGTAGTGATGGTCAAGTAGATGCAAATAACTTCGTGTTGATGCAAATGTATGCAAATTTTTATGCAAATCTATGCGTCTTGAAAATGAACCAACCAAATCCTGCTGAGGTAAAATGTGATTGGTTAATTTTCAAGCTGCATGAATGTGCATAAAAATGTGCATACATTTGCATCAACTTGAAGTTATTTGCATCTACTTGTATAAAGCTGTCGTGTAAGCATACAGGAATCAGTCTGATGAAGCTACATGGGCCGGAAGCTTACTCTTATATATACTTTTAATTTAGCCAATAAATGGTATCGTCCTGACTCAGAACTTCTTGCTGTCTCTGTAGTTATCTCCATTTTTCTTACAGCACTGGAGTCTGTGTTCGGCACCCGCAGTGGTGATTTGGGTTTTTGTACAAATGTGGGTTTCCTGCGCTTTTCCCCGGTAAGAATGGTTTCGGCTACTCCGCAAAGTGTAGTGTTTTGGTCAGGACCGGGCCGAGGCAGAGGCGAGAGAGGCTCCAGCCTCAGGGCACAATGTAGGAGGGGGCACACAACTCGCTCAGCTCAACTCAATCATTCCCCTATTGTGTTTGAAGCAGAGAGAAATTTAGTTAGGAAAGGGTTCTTTACAGTAAGAGTGATTAAGATGTGGAATGCATTGCCACAGGAAGTCGTTATGGCAAACTCTATACCTGCATTTAAAGAGGGCTTAGATGCTTTCCTTGTGTTGAAAGACATCCATGGCTACAATTACTAGGTAATGCCTAATGATGTTGATCCAGGGATTTTATCTGATTGCCATCTGGAGTCGGGAAGGAATTTTTTCCCTTTTGGGGCTAATAGGACCATGGCTTGTAAGGGTTTTTTCGCCTTCCTCTGGATCAACAGGAATATTTCAGGGAGCAGGCTGGGGTTGTACTTTGTACTGGTTGAACTCGATGGACGTATGTCTTTTTTCAACCCAAATAACTATGTAACTATGTAAATAAGAAAAGGGGATACATGGCAGTGACTACAAGCCAGATAACTAGAGAATAAGGTGTTGGGGGCCCTGTGGCGCCTCTTAGCCTGATAGCAATCAGTGTGTGACGGCTGGGGGGGAGGGATGGAGGGGCGCACTTTGGTGTCTCAGCCTTGGGTGCTGGAGGACCTTGTCCCGCCTCTGGTTTTGGTGCTGTATAAATACAGATGTCAGGCTACATACATTGACATTGCAGCAGTCAGGTCACTCACACAGAAGACCTTGTTCCACATAACATACTATTCTCTGCTTTAACCCTTAGACTGCCAGCAATTTTTTTTTTACAAAAGCTACCTGCCCGTGCCAGCTACATTTGTATTGAGGTTAACAAATGTCTTACCCAAATCTACATGTACCAAAGTCCAAATGAGTCAGTAGGGTTGTTATTGAGGCGCTAATTAATTTGAGACGACTGAGAATTATGCTAATTATTATCATACAGAATTATACTCATTATTATGAAAATCTATTGTAAAATGGACTGATCAAATCCTGCGGTAAAAGCATTTGCCTAGTCCATATTCAAACTGCATAGATTGGCAGTAACATTTGCATATTTCTGCATCTACTTAAAATTATTTGCATATTTCAAGTAAGGTAGAAAGTTGGAACTGAGCCAACAAGGGGACACAAAAATTCCTATAGAAGTTCCCTGCAGGTGGGAAGTAGTTTTGTATTAAAAAGCTTTTAGTCTGTGGCAGATGGATGTGAAAACACCGAAAACGCAGAACACCTATAGATGTCAGCGGCAGTTTAAGGGTTCAAGACAAACGTAATTGAATATAACATAATTAATTTATAACATAATGATTAAAACGTTTTTTTTTTGTTTTTTTTTACAATATCAACCGTATCCGAACTGACCCAGTTGAAATCTATGTCCTGCGTCTGGCTGCGGGGATCTGACTGGACATAGATTTCAACACTCATCGCCGCGCTGTATTGCCACTCCCGCCTATCGCGCCGCTCTCTCCCTGTCCCAGACCACTCGCCCTGCCGTCTATATGACAGCAGAGCTGTGTGAGCCGGTCAGGAGCCGTTTTCATTGGCTCCTGGCCCTGTCATTACTGTAAGCCAATCCCATTGGCTTACATTGATTGACATCATCAGGAGCCAATGAAAGAGTCTCCTGACTGGCGCACAGTGCTCTGCCGTCATTAGGCACAGCAGAGAGAGCAACCCGCAGCAGGGATAGAACAGCGCGACCGGGGGGGGCAGCGGAAGATTGCGGTGATTTGTCGGTAAGCGCTGTTTTACCGTGCCAGCAGTCTCTGGTCCTTAAAGAGAATCTGTACTCTACAATTCTTACAATAAAAAGCATACTATTCTATTCATTATGTTCTCCTGGGCCCCTCTGTGCTGTTTCTGCCTCTCCCTGCTGCAATCCTGGCTTGTAATTGCCATTGTTATGCAGTGTTTACAAACAAAAGACATAGCAAGTGATAGGCTGAGAGTAGCTCAGTGTGTGAGTCATACAGAGTGTGCAGGGTGTGTGGAGAGGGTGTGTATAGCTTCTATCCAATCACAAGCAGCACAGCACATTCCAGCCAGACTGCCTGAGCCCGACAGAGATAACACAGCCACTGTGCAAGTAGGAAAGGCTGCAGTAAGCCAGACCACATTAGAACAGGCATAGGAACTTATGGGATATAACAAATAAGGATGAAAATTTTGTTACAGAGTCTCTTTAAGGGGGCAGAGACTGCTGGTACGGAAGTAGTTAATTGCTAAATTATTTAGTGAATGTTTGTCCACATATACTATACTTACCTCACCCCGATTTACATTCTTAAATTGATCAGTGATGCTGCCGTCTTTACTACTGGCAAGGTGAATCATGTTGGATTTTTTTCCCAATCGCATTTTTGTTTTGCGATTCCCAGTGATTTCTGTGCGCTGGGCGTTTTTGCTAAGCATTTTTGTAAGCGGTTTTCCTGAGCGTTTTTCTAATTCACTCCTTGATGCAAGTCAGGAAGTGAACTCTTTGATCCAGAAAATAATAAATACAATGCATTTATTCTTAAAAACACAAACATAATTGCTGCACAAATCGATCTTGTGAGTGTTTTGCGTTTTTTCCTATACCTTCCATTCAGGGCAAATCGCCCGGAAAATGGTCCATGCACCGATTAATGTCAGCGGAAAGCAAACGGAATGCCCCAGTGACAACTATCTCATTGGAAAGCATAGTGTAAGCGATATTAGGGTGATTTGTACAAATCGCCTGTCCTTAAAAAATCCCCAAAACGCCTCTAGTCTGAACGAGCCTTAAAGAGGAACTGTAACATGAAAACGTCCCCTGGGGGGTACTCACCTCGGGTGGGGGAAGCCTCAGGACCCTAATAAGGCTTCCCACGCCGTCCTCTGTCCCTCGGGGGTCTCGCTGCAGCCCTCCGTGCAGCGGTGACGTAATATTTACCTTCCTGGCTCCTGCGCAGGCGCTCTGACGGCGATCGGCTCCGAAGTAGGCGGAAATACCCGATCGCCGTCGGGTCCGCTCTACTGCGCAGGCACAAGTCTCCGGTGCCTGCGCAGTAGAGCGGACCCGACTGAGATCGTGTATTTCCGTCTATTTCCGTGCCGAAAGCAGCCACAGCGCCCCCACTGGAGCCAGCAAAGGTAAATATTGAAGCTACAGTCGGGTCTGTCGCCGGCTGTTCGGAGGGCTGCGGCGAGACCCCCGTGGGACAGAGGGCGGCGTGGGAAGCCTCATTAAGATCCCGAGGCTTCCCCCACCCGAAGTGAGTACCCCCCAGGGGAGGTTTTTAATGTTACAGAGTCTCTTTAACTGACATTGTTATCTAGAAAATCTTTTCATGTTCTGCTATATGGATTGTTAGTTACAGGTCCTCTTTAAAGATCTAAAAATGTATTTATTTATTTATTGTATTTATAAAGCGCCAACATTTTACGCAGTGCTGCAAATGTCCAGACCTGCGAGATCTGCAGTGTCATATCATACAATATTATCACCAGCATGATCTTAGTGAATTGATGCCATTGTCTTCTGCAGAATGGCGGGCAGGGGGATCAGTACATTTTTGGAACTTAAAGGACATCTGTAGTGAGAGGTATATGGAGGCTGCCATATTTATTTCCTTTCAAACAATACCAGTTTCCTGGCAGCTCTGCTGCTCTCTTTTGCTGCAGTCATGTCTGAATTAGACCAGAAACAAGCATGTAGCTAATCCTGTCTGGTCTGCCAACAATGTCAGAAGCACCTGATCTGCTGCATGCTTGTTTTGGGGTCTGTGTCTATAAGTATTAGAGGCAGAGTATCAGCAGGGAAGCCAGGCAACTGGTATTGCTTAAAAGGAAGTAAATATGGCAGCCTCCATATCCTTTCATTACAGTTGTCCTTTAACTTAAAGAGAACCTGTACTCAGTAAAATTATTTAAAATAAACACATGAGGTAACTTCAAATGAACATTACATAGTTACCTTGCCATCAGTTCCTCTCAGAAGCGCACCATTTTCTTCTGACAGTGATTGCTTCGAGTTCTGACAACATTTTGTCAGAATTGAAATATATCAGTTGCTGTCAGTTATTTATCAGTTGCTGTCAGTTATAGCTGAGAGGACAACTGATGTGCCAAGTAATGTCTATGTTTTCCTATGGCTCAAGTGGGCGATATGGCAGTTTAACAGTGTGATGACCAGAAAGCTGTTATGGGGTAATGACCATTTTCAAAATGGAGGACAGAGAATTCCCTTGATCACCATGGACAAACAGGACATGGGAAAGGAGAGAGAGATTGAGGAGTAGACTACACGGGAGGTAAGTATGACCTGTGTATGGTTATTTTAACTTTTAATTTTCAATTCAGGTTTTCTTTAAAGAGGAAGTGTCGCGAAAATCTTAAAATTTAAAACGCATACAAATAAGAAGTACATTTCTCCCAGAGTAAAATGAGCCATAAATTACCTTTACTTTTGTCCTATATTGCTGTCACTTACAGTAGGTAGTAGAAATCTGACATAAGTGACAGGTTTTGGACTAGTCTATTTCTTCATAGGGGATTCTCAGCAAGGCTTTTATTCTTTATAAAGATACTCCCTAAAAAGGATTTATACAATGATGCTGGCCGGCTTCCCTGCTCGCTACACAGTTTTTTGGCAGTTGGACAGAGCAACTGTCATTCACTAAGTGCTTTTGAAAATAAATATATCCCTGAGAATCCCCTATAAAGAGATGGTCTAGTCCAAAACCTGTCACTTCTGTCAGATTTCTACTACCTACTGTAAGTGTCAGCAACATAGAAGTAAAGTAATTATGGCTCATTTTACTCTGGAAAAAATATACTTCTTATTTGTATGTTTGTACATATTTTAAATTTTACAGTTTTTCGCTGTAGTGCCCCTTTAATTGTGTGGGTTGGGGAATTCAGAATCTGCCAAAATTCTGAAGTTTTGCACAAATTTTGAATGCATTCTGAATCTTGCTAATTTGGCAATCCAAAAAATGTGTTGTTTTTTCGCTCTTTAGGTAAAAGAAGGTCTGAACAAACTTTTACAAAACTTATGGAAGTTATTTCTCAGGATTGTTTCTCAAAATCCTAATTTTCAAGTTGAGATTACGAAATTCAGAATTCTAAATCTGTGTTCTCCTCCCTAATCGTTTTCCCAAATAGTGAAATATGTAAAATACAGAAATTAATTAAATAGGGAAATTAATGAAATAGTAAAATATATAAACAAGTAAAATGCATAAAATGGTAAAATACAGGATCTTCTCAAAAAATTAGCATATTGTGATAAAGTTCATTATTTTCTGTAATGTACTGATAAACATTAGACTTTCATATATTTTAGATTCAAATACACACAACTGAAATAGTTCAAGTCTTTTATTGTTTTAATATTGATGATTTTGGCATACAGCTCATGAAAACCCAAATTTCCTATCTCAAAATATTAGCATATTTCATCCGACCAATAAAAGAAAAGTGTTTTTAAAACAAAAAAAGTCAACCTTTAAATAATTATGTTCAGTTATGCACTCAATACTTGGTCGGGAATCCTTATGCAGAAATGACTGCTTCAATGCGGCGTGGCATGGAGGCAATCAGCCTGTGGCACTGCTCAGGTGTTATGGAGGCCCAGGATGCTTCGATAGCGGCCTTAAGCTCATCCAGAGTGTTGGGTCTTGCGTCTCTCAACTTTCTCTTCACAATATCCCACAGATTCTCTATGGGGTTCAGGTCAGGAGAGTTGGCAGGCCAATTGAGCACAGTAATACCATGGTCAGCAAACCATTTACCAGTGGTTTTGGTACTGTGAGCAGGTGCCAGGTCATGCTGAAAAATGAAATCTTCATCTCCATAAAGCTTTTCAGCATATGGAAGCATGAAGTGCTCCAAAATCTCCTGATAGCTAGCTGCATTGACCCTGCCCTTGAAAAAATGCAGTGGACCAACACCAGCAGCTGACATGGCACCCCAGACCATCACTGACTGTGGGTATTTAACACTGGACTTCAGGCATTTTGGCATTTCCCTCTCCCCAGTCTTCCTCTAGACTCTGGCACCTTGATTTCCGAATGACATGTAAAAGTTGCTTTCATCCGAAAAAAGTACTTTGGACCACTGAGCAACAGTCCAGTGATGCTTCTCTGTAGCCCAGTTCAGGCGCTTCTGCCGCTGTTTCTGGTTCAAAAGTGGGTTCATGCTTCCATCTGCTGAAAAGCTTTATGGAGATGAAGATTTCATTTTTCAGCACGACCTGGCACCTGCTCACAGTGCCAAACCCACTGATAAATGGTTTACTGACCATGGTATTACCGTGCTCAATTGGCCTGCCACCTCTCCTGACCTGAACCCCATAGAGAATCTGTGGGATATTGTGAAGAGAAAGTTGAGAGACGCAAGACCCAACACTCTGGATGAGCTTAAGGCCGCTATCGAAGCATCCTGGGCCTCCATAACACCTGAGCAGTGCCACATGCTGATTGCCTCCATGCCACGCCGCATTGAAGCAGTAATTTCTGCAAAAGGATTCCCTACCAAGTATTGAGTGCATAACTGAACATAATTATTTGAAGGTTGACTTTTTTTGTTTTAAAAACACTTTTCTTTTATTGGTCAGATGAAATATGCTAATATTTTGAGATAGGAAATTTGGGTTTTCATGAGCTGTATGCCAAAATCATCAATAGTAAAACAATAAAAGGCTAGAACTACTTCAGTTGTGTGTATTTGAATCTAAAATATATGAAAGTCTAATGTTTATCAGTACATTACAGAAAATAATGAACTTTATCACAATATGCTAATTTTTTGAGAAGATCCTGTACATAAAATAGTTAAATGCTTAAAATAGTGAAATCCATCAGCCAAAATGCCCTCCCCATACAGCTGCGTTACTTATTGCTGTGTAATGCATTACCTTCACTATTTGCCTTCTGTTGTGTGGTGTGGTAGAGTCTCAGGTTCTACTCTAGTTGGGACTCTATCTGCATGGAATCTGTGAGGTCTGGTTCACACTTGGCGATTGCACAGCAGAGTGCTAGATGCCAGGAGGCATTGCACCTCGCCTGTTAGTGAGTGCAGTTTCTATGGATCAGTAGATACTGGTTTTATTGTAATTCCTTGATAAAGGGACGCATGGTCGTTCCGAAACATTGAATCATGATTTTTGCATTACAATAAAATCGCATACTACCACTTATTGGTGTGCCATCTGTTGTTCTTTGGATTGACTATTGGCGGTGGAGTTGTACATCGCATTGTCTAAGCACCCAATCTACATTCAGACTCCTATCATTTGTGTGCAGGGTTGCACTTGCCTCTTTTTCTTATTGCCGATCACCTGTCATGGAAACATTATTGATATTATGCATAACCTGTTGGGGGGATCTCTGCCAAGAGTCTAATGTGTGTACAGTGGCCTCCATGCACCACAATGCATCGCGGAGAGTTCCGGATTATCTTGGCACAGTGCAGGCCAACCCCACTGTTTCCCTCCTTTCCCTTCCTGCTCCATTATGCGCCACGCCCTGTCCCTGCTCCATGGCAACAGAATGCATCGCTAGTTGAAATGTTGTCCATCGGATAAAGTCCTGCTCCCTGTGGGCATCAGTAGTAATATGAGTGTGCACACTTTTACAAAAAGGAGTACTGGGCTTCTGAGGCTTATGCCCCAGTAAACAACAAACGGCGAGTATTGATTAAGCTCGGTTCCCACATCAGCATTCCCATTCGGAGTGGAGTGGACCAGTTCAGTGTGCACTCTGTTGACTATGGGCAACACATCCATTTACCAGGAAAAATTAAGCCAGTTGAGAATCTGCGATCTGATTTTTTGAGAAAGCAAATCCTATTTTTTAACAGGAGGATCTACTTCCTGCATTCCTCTGAGCGGCAAAATACTTACTCAGCAGGAACGTTCATGCAAGGAGAACCGAGCCTTAGGCCTCTTTCACAGTGGGACGTTAAAGTCGCACGTTATAAAAATGTATAACGCAGACTAAAGCACAGCAATACAAACTCTATGCGACATTCACAGTGCACACGTTGCGTTGTGTGTAACGTGGAGCAATATTTAGACAGTGCTGCATGCTATGCATTTAGCAATACATTTGCTGCGTTGTGTTGCACATGCTCAGTAATGCGCCATTTTCATTCCATCAGTATGCGAAGAAAATTGGCGCACCAAGAGACACATAACGCAGTGCAAAATAAGGTCCAATTTCATAACCTACATGCGCTGCGTTAGGGGCACGTTGTCCGACTTTAACATTGCATCAAACGCAACGTCCCGCTGTGAAAGAGGCCTTAGGGCTATTATATTGGGTTATGTGTAGATTAGGAGAGAAGGAATAGGAGATGGAGAGGGAGAGGTTAGTGCTAGTCATTAGACTTTAGAAGCTTTAAGAGGGACTGCAGTGCAAATGACAATTAATAAAATTGCTTATTTTTTTACAATATTAATTTATAGATTATTAAGTGGATGTTTGCTCATTGTAGAATCTTTCCTTTCCCTGATTTACATTCTGAATTTTTTTTGGGGGGACAGGGAGAAATTGGCAGCGCTCTAAAGGTGCCCATACACTCGTCAGATTGGCAGCAGACAGATAAGAAATGCATCTGATGATCTATCTGATGCGTTTTTAGAACATTTTTTACCAGGATAGAATTCCAATAGATTTCAGTTTGAAATCTGTTGAAATTCGATCTGATGGCATTTTTTGCCATCAGATTTCCATTAAGGCCAATGCAAACTGATAAGCAATCTCATCAGATCGACCTAAATTTTCCACCCTGCTAGTTCGATGGAAATCCATCGAAATCGATCGAAATCGGCCGTCGATCGGTCGATTGGCCAACCGATTTGCGATCGATCGATCGATCGATCGATCGCGATCGATCGGTCGGCCAGAAAATCGGCTGAGTGTATGGGCTGCTTTAATCAGACTGCAACTGAAATGACTACCAACAGAGGCGTGCAGAGCCCCCTAGAGGCTAAATACATACCTTGTATTCAAAACAGATGCATACTATGTGCTAATCCCTCAACTCAGATCAAAAATAAATGCAAACTGAAATAGCACATGGATGCAGCTAGCCATAAGTAAACTTACATTTCTATAAAGCAGGAGGAGGTGGCAGTGCTTCTCAAGGCAGGATGCATCTGATTGACCAGCAGCATGGATGTGCAGAGTCTAATTATAGGCAGGTTACACAACTTGCAATGAAAACAGATGCAATAAAATGGAGGATGTTGGCTTCCAAAAAACAGTTTGCGTGTGTAATGAATAGCGGAGATGCCGCTGCGCGGTCTGGCGGCGGGGCGGCTGCCTCCGTGTTCAGACCGGCGGTTTCCGCACAGCAACATGTGTCTGGTTTGCCTGGGCCTTCTAGCACACACAGATGAAGAGCTACGCGCGCGCCAGGAGACAGGACCTTTATGCCAACAGGAGAGGTATCAGCTGATCAGGACCATCAGCTGATCCCAGCGGAACTCCTGATTGGCTGAGCGGCTGGGGGCGGCGCTGCGGAGCGCTGCAGTATATATAGATCTTGCTTGTCAGTTGCTGGTTGTCTGCCGTTGTGAATACTTACGTGTGAGCACTCAGACCACAGTCAGATCCTACAGTGTGTTAGAACCAGTTGGACCTGGGAATTCACACTTAGCCAGATTACGCTCTTGTTATTACTGTGTTATACTTTAGACCAGTTCCAGGGTGTTGAGACCAAGGACCTCACACCCAAACTTAGGATTAGGGCCTTTTTCCACTAGCCTGCTATTTACGATTTGCTTCTGATCGCAAATCGCAAGGTACATTAAACTAATGGAAACTGCAGCAGCAATTTCCATTAGTGCGATCCGATTGCAATGAGATTTTGGTCAAAGCGCAATCGTTGTCCTGCTGCGTTTTGTATGCGATTGAGCTGGACTCTAATGAGTATAGTAGCTCAATCGCAATCACATGGTGGAAATTGAAACGCAATTGCGATCGCGATCGGAATCGCGATCGCAATCGCGATCGCATTTCATAGTGGAAATTGCTGTGTTATACCTTAGACCAGTTCCAGGGTGTTGAGACCAAGGACCTCACACCCAAGTTTAGGATTACTGTGTCATTGCTGTGTTATACCTTAGACCAGTTCCCGGGTGTTGAGACCAAGGACCTCACACCCAAGCTTAGGATTACTGTGTCATTGCTGTGTTATACCTTAGACCAGTTCCAGGGTGTTGAGACCAAGGACCTCACACCCAAGCATAGGATACTGTGTTATTCTTTAGACTAGTTCCCGGGTGTCGAGACCAAGGACCTCACACCTCAGACTAGGATTGTGCTTTATATCTGTTATGACCATTTGCTCTGTCGACCTCTCTCTTGCTTTCTGATTCGGTACCTCTGCCTATCTGCCTACCAGTTGCCAACCTTGCCTGTACCCGGTTACCGAATCAGCCTTCTGTCTTTGTACCTTATCTGCTCGTGTGTTGCCGACCTGGCCTGCCCAACCCTTCTGGCTGTCACTCATCCCTCGAGTGTTCAGTCTGTCTGTACTATCCGTGACACTATTCCACCAAGTATCAGTTAGCTGCAAGGACCTCCTGCTCCTCAGAGTCCTTCCTGCAGTGCAGCCAGTGGCCTCTATCCCATAGGAGTCCTCTGGCTGCAGTACAGTCTGATTCCCAGTTTACCAGGGAGTCACTGGCTACCAGATTATCTCTATCCCCTCTCTTTAGGAGATAGTTCCTGCACAGCCGAGGGCCACCTGCTCCTCAGGTGGTCTCTGGCCGAAGTTATCTGTATCTCCCGCCCCACGGGAGATAGCCTACAGTTGCACCAAACACTTACACTTTATTAGGTGTCCAGAGGTTAGTCATACTTGTATTATTGGTGATTCTGCAGATCATCCATAATCAGGTATACATCTGTATTGTTGATGATTCTGCAGATTATCAATGATCAGATTCTCTCTGTGTGCTGACACCAATCGTTACAGAGTGCAGGCTGTTCTGTACTAGACTTTTCCACCACGTTGAGGTATCCTCACGGAAGAGACTGTAACCTCTAATTAACAAAGAAACATTATGTTTCACTATGTTTTTGTTAATGCGCATTCACAGTGGCAGCGAGGCATACTTTCATGGTACTGCATGCCTCACTGTATGCTTGCATCACAGGGCTAACGTGCAATGAAACTTTTCTGAACTGTTGCGGTATGCATGGAAAATACATACATCACAACCTTCTGTTGATAGTGAAAGAGCCGGATGTTAAAGCAGACCTGAACTCAGAACTTCCTCTCTGCTCTAAAAGATAAGCAACAGCATAGTAAAATTTAAAGAAACATTTTCTTGTTACAGCTGATACAAATCCTGCAATACATCTGCAGTGTGTCTACTTCCTGCTTTCATGGAAGCAGACATAATGTTAACCACTTGCCGACCGCCCACAGCCCATGGGCGGCGGCAAAGTGGACGCCTAAAGGACCGCAATACGCCTTCAGGCGGCGCGTCCTTTAGGCATGCCGGGGGAGCGATCGCGTCATTAACCACTTGCCGACCGCACGCTTATACCGTGCGTCGGCAAAGTGGCAGCTGCAGGACCAGCGACGCAGTACTGCGTCGCCAGCTGCAGCCTAATTAATCAGGAAGCAGCCGCTCGTGCGAGCGGCTGCTTCCTGTCAAATCACGGCGGGGGGCTCCGTGAATAGCCTGCGGGCCGCCGATGGCGGCTCGCAAGCTAAATGTAAACACAAGCGGAAATAATCCGCTTTGTTTACATTTGTACGGCGCTGCTGCGCAGCAGCGCCGTAAGGCAGATCGGCGATCCCCGGCCAATCAGCGGCCGGGGATCGCCGCCATGTGACAGGGGACGTCCTGTCACTGGCTGCACAGGACGGATAGCGTCCTGTGCAGCCCAGATCTCCCGGGGGAGAAGGTAGGAGAGGGAGGGGGGAGAATGTCGCCGCGGAGGGGGGCTTTGAGGTGCCCCCCCCGCAAAATGCCTGCAAGTAGGAGCGATCAGACCCCCCCTGCACATCATCCCCATAGGGGGGAAAAAAGGGGGGCGATCTGATCGCTCTGTGTGGCCGCGGATCTGTGCTGGGGGCTGCAGAGCCCACCCAGCACAGATCCAAACAAACAGCGCTGGTCCTTAAGGGGGGGTAAAGGGTGGGTCCTCAAGTGGTTAATGACGCGCGCTTCCCCCGGCAACTGGCTCCGCCCACCCGCCGTAACATCCCGCCGGCCATACGGAAGCGCCGGCGGGATGTTAACCCCGCGATCGCCGCTACAAAGTGTATAATACACTTTGTAATGTATACAAAGTGTATTATACAGGCTGCCTCCTGCCCTGGTGATCCCAGTGTCCGAGGGACCACCAGGGCAGGCTGCAGCCACCCTAGTCTGCACCCAAACACACTGATCTGCCCCCCCCCGCCCACTGATCGCCCACAGCACCCCTCAGACCCCCCCCTGCCCACCCCCCAGACCCCTGTTTGCACCCAATCACCCCCCTAATAACCCATCAATCACTCCCTGTCACTATCTGTCAACGCTATTTTTTTTTTTATCCCCCCCCTGCCCCCTGCCCCCTCCTGATCACCCCCCCACCCCTCAGATTCTCCCCAGACCCCCCCCAGACCCCCCCCCCCCCCCTGTGTACTGTATGCATCTATCTTCCCTGATAACCTGTCAATCACCCGTCAATCACCCATCAATCACCCATCAATCACCCCCTGTCACTGCCACCCAACAATCAGCCCCTAACCTGCCCCTTGCGGGCAATCTGATCACCCACCCACACCAATAGATCGCCCGCAGATCCGACATCAGATCACCTCCCAAATCCATTGTTTACATCTATTCTCTCCTCTAAACACCCACTAATTACCCATCAATCACCCATCAATCACCCCCTATCACCACCTGTCACTTTTACCAGATCAGACCCCTAATCTGCCCCTTGCGGGCACCCAATCACCCGCCAACACGCTCAGATTGCCCTCTGACCCCCCCTTATCAATTCGCCAGTGCATTAATTACATCTGTTCTTCCCTGTAATAACCCACTGATCACCTGTCAATCACCTGCCAATCACCTATCACCATCAATCACCCCCTGTCACCCCCTGTCACTGCCACCCATCAATCAGCCCCTAACCTGCCCCTTGCGGGCAATCTGATCACCCACCCACACCATTAGATCGCCTGCAAACCCGCCGTCAGATTACCTCCCAAATGTATTGTTTACATCTGTTATCTTCTCTAAACACCCACTAATTACCCATCAATCACCCATCAATCACCCCCTATCACCACCTGTCACTGTTACCTATCAGATCAGACCCTAATCTGCCCTTGCGGGCACCCAATCACCCGCCTACACGCTCAGATTGCCCTCAGACCCCCCCTTATCAATTCGCCAGGGGCATTATTTACATCTGTCCTTCCCTGTAATAACCCACTGATCACCTGTCAATCACCTGTCAATCACCCATCAATCACCCCCTGTCACTGCCACCCATCAATCACCCCTGTCACTGCCACCCATCAATCAGCCCCTAACCTGCCCCTTACGGGCAAACTGATCACCCACCCACACCAATAGATCGCCCGCAGATCCGACATCAGATCACCACCCAAGCGCAGTGTTTCCATCTATTCTCTCCTCTAAACACCCACTAATTACCCATCAATCACCCCCTATCACCACCTGTCACTGTTACCCATCAGATCAGACCCTAATCTGCCCCTTGCGGGCACCCAATCACCCGCCTACACGCTCAGATTGCCCTCAGACCCCCCTTATCAATTCGCCAGGGCATTATTTACATCTGTCCTTCCCTGTAATAACCCACTGATCACCTGTCAATCACCTATCAATCACCCATCAATCACCCCCTGTCACTGCCACCCATCAATCACCCACTGTCACTGCCACCCATCAATCAGCCCCTAACCTGCCCCTTGCGGGCAATCTGATCACCCACCCACACCAATAGATCGCCCGCAGATCCGACGTCCGATCACCTCCCAAGTGCAGTGTTCACATCTGTTCTCTACCCTAAACACCCACTAATTACCCATCAATCACCCCCTGTCACTGCTACCTATCAGATTAGACCCCTATCTGCCCCTAGGGCACTCAATCACCCGCCCACACCCTCAACCCTTCTGGCTGTCACTCATCCCTCGAGTGTTCAGTCTGTCTGTACTATCCGTGACACTATTCCACCAAGTGTCAGTTAGCTGCAAGGACCTCCTGCTCCTCAGAGAGTCCTTCCTGCAGTGCAGCAAGTGGCCTCTATCCCATAGGAGTCCTCTGGCTGCAGTACAGTCTGATTCCCAGTTTACCAGGGAGTCACTGGCTACCAGATTATCTCTATCCCCTCTCTTTAGGAGATAGTTCCTGCACAGCCGAGGGCCACCTGCTCCTCAGGTGGTCTCTGGCCGAAGTTATCTGTATCTCCCGCCCCACGGGAGATAGCCTACAGTTGCACCAAACACTTACACTTTATTAGGTGTCCAGAGGTTAGTCATACTTGTATTATTGGTGATTCTGCAGATCATCCATAATCAGGTATACATCTGTATTGTTGATGATTCTGCAGATTATCAATGATCAGATTCTCTCTGTGTGCTGACACCAATCGTTACAGAGTGCAGGCTGTTCTGTACTAGACTTTTCCACCACGTTGAGGTATCCTCACGGAAGAGACTGTAACCTCTAATTAACAAAGAAACATTATGTTTCACTATGTTTTTGTTAATGCGCATTCACAGTGGCAGCGAGGCATACTTTCATGGTACTGCATGCCTCACTGTATGCTTGCATCACAGGGCTAACGTGCAATGAAACTTTTCTGAACTGTTGCGGTATGCATGGAAAATACATACATCACAACCTTCTGTTGATAGTGAAAGAGCCGGATGTTAAAGCAGACCTGAACTCAGAACTTCCTCTCTGCTCTAAAAGATAAGCAACAGCATAGTAAAATTTAAAGAAACATTTCCTTGTTACAGCTGATACAAATCCTGCAATACATCTGCAGTGTGTCTACTTCCTGCTTTCATGGAAGCAGACATAATGTTAACCACTTGCCGACCGCCCACAGCCCATGGGCGGCGGCAAAGTGGACGCCTAAAGGACCGCAATACGCCTTCAGGCGGCGCGTCCTTTAGGCATGCTGGGGGAGCGATCGCGTCATTAATGACGCGCGCTTCCCCCGGCAACTGGCTCCGCCCACCCGCCGTAACATCCCGCCGGCCATACGGAAGCGCCGGCGGGATGTTAACCCCGCGATCGCCGCTACAAAGTGTATAATACACTTTGTAATGTATACAAAGTGTATTATACAGGCTGCCTCCTGCCCTGGTGATCCCAGTGTCCGAGGGACCACCAGGGCAGGCTGCAGCCACCCTAGTCTGCACCCAAACACACTGATCTGCCCCCCCCCGCCCACTGATCGCCCACAGCACCCCTCAAACCCCCCTGCCCACCCCCCAGACCCCTGTTTGCACCCAATCACCCCCCTAATAACCCATCAATCACTCCCTGTCACTATCTGTCAACGCTATTTTTTTTTTTATCCCCCCCCTGCCCCCTGCCCCCTCCTGATCACCCCCCCACCCCTCAGATTCTCCCCAGACCCCCCCCCAGACCCCCCCCCCCCCCTGTGTACTGTATGCATCTATCTTCCCTGATAACCTGTCAATCACCCGTCAATCACCCATCAATCACCCATCAATCACCCCCTGTCACTGCCACCCAACAATCAGCCCCTAACCTGCCCCTTGCGGGCAATCTGATCACCCACCCACACCAATAGATCGCCCGCAGATCCGACATCAGATCACCTCCCAAATCCATTGTTTACATCTATTCTCTCCTCTAAACACCCACTAATTACCCATCAATCACCCATCAATCACCCCCTATCACCACCTGTCACTTTTACCAGATCAGACCCTAATCTGCCCCTTGCGGGCACCCAATCACCCGCCAACACGCTCAGATTGCCCTCTGACCCCCCCCCCCTTATCAATTCGCCAGTGCATTAATTACATCTGTTCTTCCCTGTAATAACCCACTGATCACCTGTCAATCACCTGCCAATCACCTATCACCCATCAATCACCCCCTGTCACCCCCTGTCACTGCCACCCATCAATCAGCCCCTAACCTGCCCCTTGCGGGCAATCTGATCACCCACCCACACCATTAGATCGCCCGCAAACCCGCCGTCAGATTACCTCCCAAATGTATTGTTTACATCTGTTATCTTCTCTAAACACCCACTAATTACCCATCAATCACCCATCAATCACCCCCTATCACCACCTGTCACTGTTACCTATCAGATCAGACCCTAATCTGCCCCTTGCGGGCACCCAATCACCCGCCTACACGCTCAGATTGCCCTCAGACCCCCCCTTATCAATTCGCCAGGGCATTATTTACATCTGTCCTTCCCTGTAATAACCCACTGATCACCTGTCAATCACCTGTCAATCACCCATCAATCACCCCCTGTCACTGCCACCCATCAATCACCCCTGTCACTGCCACCCATCAATCAGCCCCTAACCTGCCCCTTACGGGCAAACTGATCACCCACCCACACCAATAGATCGCCCGCAGATCCGACATCAGATCACCACCCAAGCGCAGTGTTTCCATCTATTCTCTCCTCTAAACACCCACTAATTACCCATCAATCACCCCCTATCACCACCTGTCACTGTTACCCATCAGATCAGACCCTAATCTGCCCCTTGCGGGCACCCAATCACCCGCCTACACGCTCAGATTGCCCTCAGACCCCCCTTATCAATTCGCCAGGGCATTATTTACATCTGTCCTTCCCTGTAATAACCCACTGATCACCTGTCAATCACCTATCAATCACCCATCAATCACCCCCTGTCACTGCCACCCATCAATCACCCACTGTCACTGCCACCTATCAATCAGCCCCTAACCTGCCCCTTGCGGGCAATCTGATCACCCACCCACACCAATAGATCGCCCGCAGATCCGACGTCCGATCACCTCCCAAGTGCAGTGTTCACATCTGTTCTCTACCCTAAACACCCACTAATTACCCATCAATCACCCCCTGTCACTGCTACCTATCAGATTAGACCCCTATCTGCCCCTAGGGCACTCAATCACCCGCCCACACCCTCAGAATGCCCTCAGACCCCAGCCCTGATCACCTCGCCAGTGCATTGCTTGCATCTATTCCCCCCTCTAATCACACCTTGAGACACCCATCAATCACCTCCTGTCACCCCCTAGCACACCTACCCATCAGATCAGGCCCTAATTTGCCCCGTGTGGGCTCCTGATCACTCGGCCAAACCCTCAGATCCCCCTCAGACCCCCTTCCGATCACCTCCCCAGTGCATTGATTGCATCTATTTTCCCCTCTAACCACCCCCTGAGACACCCATCAATCACCTCCTGTCACCCCCCTAGCACTCCTATCTATCAGATCAGGCCCAATACAACCTGTCATCTAAAAGGCCACCCTGCTTATGACCGGTTCCACAAAATTCGCCCCCTCATAGACCACCTGTCATCAAAATTTGCAGATGCTTATACCCCTGAACAGTCATTTTGAGACATTTGGTTTCCAGACTACTCACGGTTTTGGGCCCGTAAAATGCCAGGGCGGTATAGGAACCCCACAAGTGACCCCATTTTAGAAAAAAAGACACCCCAAGGTATTCTGTTAGGTGTATGACGAGTTCATAGAAGATTTTATTTTTTGTCAAAAGTTAGCGGAAATTGATTTTTATTGGGTTTTTTTCACAAAGTGTCATTTTTCACTAACTTGTGACAAAAAATAAAATCTTCTATGAACTCGCCATACACCTAACGGAATACCTTGGGGTGTCTTCTTTCTAAAATGGGGTCACTTGTGGGGTTCCTATACTGCCCTGGCATTTTAGGGGCCCTAAACCGCGAGGAGTAGTCTAGAAAACAAATGCCTCAAAATGACCCGTGAATAGGACGTTGGGCCCCTTAGCGCACCTAGGCTGCAAAAAAGTGTCACACATGTGGTACCGCCGTACTCAGGAAAAGTAGTATAATGTGTTTTGGGGTGTATTTTTACACATACCCATGCTGGGTGGGAGAAATTTCTATGTAAATGGTCAATTGTGTGTAAAACAAATCAAACAATTGTCATTTACAGAGATATTTCTCCCACTTAGCATGGGTATGTGTAAAAATACACCCCAAAACACATTATACTACTTCTCCTGAGTACGGCGGTACCACATGTGTGGCACTTTTTTACACCCTAAGTACGCTAAGGGGCCCAAAGTCCAATGAGTACCTTTAGGATTTCACAGGTCATTTTGCGACATTTGGTTTCAAGACTACTCCTCACGGTTTAGGGCCCCTAAAATGCCAGGGCAGTATAGTAACCCCACAAATGACCCCATTCTAGAAAGAAGACACCCAAAGGTATTCCGTTAGGAGTATGGTGAGTTCATAGAAGATTTTATTTTTTGTCAAAAGTTAGCGGAAAATTGATTTTTATTGTTTTTTTCACAAAGTGTCATTTTCCACTAACTTTTGACAAAAAATAAAATCTTCTATGAACTCACCATACTCCTAACGGAATACCTTGGGGTGTCTTATTTCTAAAATGGGGTCATTTGTGGGGTTCCTATACTGAACTGGCATTTTAGGGGCCCTAAACCGTGAGGAGTAGTCTGGAAATCAAATTTCGCAAAATGACCTGTGAAATCCTAAAGGTACTCATTGGACTTTGGGCCCTTTAGCGCAGTTAGGGTGCAAAAAAGTGCCACACATGTGGTATTGCCATACTCGGGAGAAGTAGTACAATGTGTTTTGGGGTGTATTTTTACACATACCCATGCTGGGTGGGAGAAATACCTCTGTAAATGACAATCTTTTGATTTTTTTACACACAATTGTCCATTTACAGAGTTATTTCTCCCACCCAGCATGGGTATGTGTAAAAATACACCCCAAAACACATTGTACTACTTCTCCCGAGTACGGCGATACCACATGTGTGGCACTTTTTTGCACCCTAACTGCGCTAAAGGGCCCAAAGTCCAATGAGTACCTTTAGGATTTCACAGGTCATTTTGCGGAATTTGATTTCCAGACTACTCCTCACGGTTTAGGGCCCCTAAAATGCCAGGGCAGTATAGGAACCCCACAAATGACCCCATTTTAGAAAGAAGACACCTCAAGGTATTCCGTTAGGAGTATGGTGAGTTCATAGAAGATTTTATTTTTTGTCACAAGTTAGTGGAAAATGACACTTTGTGAAAAAAACAATAAAAATCAATTTTCCGCTAACTTTTGACAAAAAATAAAATCTTCTATGAACTCACCATACTCCTAACGGAATACCTTGGGGTGTCTTCTTTCTAAAATGGGGTCATTTGTGGGGTTCCTATACTGCCCTGGCATTTTAGGGGCCCTAAACCGTGAGGAGTAGTCTGGAAATCAAATTCCGCAAAATGACTTGTGAAATCCTAAAGGTACTCATTGGACTTTGGGCCCTTTAGCGCAGTTAGGGTGCAAAAAAGTGCCACACATGTGGTATTGCCGTACTCAAGAGAAGTAGTAGAATGTGTTTTGGGGTGTATTTTTACACATACCCATGCTGGGTGGGAGAAATAACTCTGTAAATGGACAATTGTGTGTAAAAAAAATGAAAAAATTGTCATTTACAGAGATATTTCTCCCACCCAGCATGGGTATGTGTAAAAATACACCCCAAAACACATTCTACTACTTCTCTTGAGTACGGCAATACCACATGTGTGGCACTTTTTTGCAGCCTAACTGCGCTAAGGGGCCCAAAGTCCAATGAGCACCTTTAGGCTCTACAGGGGTGCTTACAAATTAGCACCCCCCAAAATGCGAGGACAGTAAACACACCCCACAAATGACCCCATTTTGGAAAGTAGACACTTCAAGGTATTCAGAGAGGGGCATGGTGAGTCCGTGGCAGATTTCATTTTTTTTTGTCGCAAGTTAGAAGAAATGGATTCTTTTTTTTTTTCTTTTTTTTTGTCACAAAGTGTCATTTTCCCCTTACTTGTGACAAAAAATAATATCTTCTATGAACTCACTATGCCTCTCAGTGAATACTTTGGGATGTCTTCTTTCCAAAATGGGGTCATTTGGGGGGTATTTATACTATCCTGGAATTCTAGCCCCTCATGAAACATGACAGGGGGTCAGAAAAGTCATAGATGCTTGAAAATGGCAAAATTCACTTTTTGCACCATAGTTTGTAAACGCTATAACTTTTACCCAAACCAATAAATATACACTGAATGGTTTTTTTTTATTAAAAACATGTTTGTCCACATTTTTCGCGCTGCATGTATACAGAAATTTTACTTTATTTGAAAATTGTCAGCACAGAAAGTTAAAAAAATCATTTTTTTGCCAAAATTCATGTCTTTTTTGATGAATATAATAAAAAGTAAAAATCGCAGGAGCAATCAAATAGCACCAAAAGAAAGCTTTATTAGTGACAAGAAAAGGAGCCAAAATTCATTTAGGTGGTAGGTTGTATGAGCGAGCAATAAACCGTGAAAGCTGCAGTGGTCTGAATGGAAAAAAAGTGGCCGGTCCTTAAGGGGTAGAAAGACTGTGGTCCTCAAGTGGTTAAAGTGAACCCCCGGACTAAAAATCTACTCAGCAGATCTGAAAAGGCTTGGTGTTTCTTTAACAGTTTCACAGCATCAGAACTTTGTTTTTCTTACCAAAGCATCATTTTTAGCGGCATTTTTTGCTACGCTCCACCCACCAAAGAAAACTGCCCGTGCTTTTTTTCCCTGATGCCTTGCAAAGCATGATGGGACTTCCTATGTTGTTTACATTGCCTAGCAACTGGGAGGGGTGATGATCAGCACACAGGACAGTTGCAATGTCTCATGCTCCCTGTCACCTCCTTTCAACCAAAAAGATGTCTGCCCTCATTAAATCAAGCATTTGCCTGTTCTTTTAAAACAGGGTGGGTAAGAGATTATATTACCTATCTATTTTAATTAACATAACTAATGTAACTTAATGACAGTATGTTTGTTTAGGCTGAAGTTCCTCTTTAACATCTGCAGAGGCACCCAGCTTACATAGCTGAGATATCAGATTACAGTTGTGATTAGTCACAGATAAGAAGGAATTAGAAAGGTTAAACTCTCTAAATACATGATACAGGATGCATTTTTCTTTGTTTTTTTTTCTGTCCTGTGCATAAGTTCAGGTCCACTTTAAATGAAAGTTAGGATTTGTTGTCAGAAAGTGTTTAGCATTGAAAGAAGCAGTAAGGGCTAGATGTCATGAAGGGGTTAGTATTAAGAGGAGAGGGTACTGTGAGGCATCAAGAAGGGGCTGATGTTAAAAGACCACTATCAAGAAAAAGGTGTACATGTAAAAAGCATCCCTCTAAAATGTATATTTCTCCCAGAGTAAAATGGCCTATAAATTCTGACAGGTTTTGGACTAGTCTCATAACTCATGGGGGATTCTCAGTATGACCTTTATTCCAAAAGCACTCTATGGAGTGGATCACAAAGATTCAGGCCAGTCTCCCTACTCGCTGGCACACTATTTTGGCAGTTGGATTGTCTTTCAGCAAGAGATGGAACGAACAGTTTGCCTGGCCCTGTGACAAACTATTCAACGAACAGTACCTGCAGCTACTTAATGAAAGGACCACTATCACAAAAAAGTGTAAAATTTAACAATAAGTGTAAACATATACAAATAAGAAGTACATTTCTTGCAGAATAAAATGAGCCATAAATTACTTCTCTCCTATGTAGCTGTCACTTACAGCAAGTAAGAGAAATCTGAAATTACCGACAGGTTTTGGGTTAGTCCATCTCTCCATAGGCCTTTATTCTTTATTAAGACACTCCCTGAAAAACTTACAAAGATGCTGGCAAGCCTCCCTGTTACACTTTTTTGGCAGTTGGATGGAGCAATTGCCATTTTCTAGGTACTTTTGAAAATAAAGAAAACCCTGAGAATCCTTCATGAGGAGATGAGCTGATCTAAAACCTGTTGGTTCTGTCATATTTCTATTACCTACTGTAAGTGAAAGCAACATACAGTAGGAGAAAAGTAATTTATGTCTCATTTTACTCTGGGGAAAAAATTTACTTATTTGTATATGTTTACATGTACTTTAAATTTTACAATTTTCGTACATTTAAATTTTACAAAAGGGAACTGCTCTGAGCATGGCGTTTTCATACGTAGTCGTGTGCATGTGCAAAGGGCTCCCAGCCACGGGTGCACGATTAAGGACATACGCTGTCAGCCAGCACCTGCGCATTACTTAACCACTTGAGGACCCACCCTTTACCCCCCCTTAAAGGGGTTCTTCCGCGAAATAGGAAAAAAATAAAAAGTGGTTTATTTATAAACTATTAAAAATCCTCTTCAAATAGTGCGAAAAGTGTTTTTTAAAAATGAATAGTTTCATCAAAGTAACACCTAATGTAATCAGTGACGGATGACGCCAGGGAGGCTAATCCATTTGTTAGGGGTGTTTTTTTTTGTACTATAATATCACAAACATAACTGCTGCGTACCTAGTTGACAGTTCTGTAGTCCATTGCTGTCAGGAATGGCTCTTACAATTAGAATAACGGCTGTTATCTCCCGGAGCTCTGCGCAGTTATTTATTTTAGTTTCACGGAGGGAGAGAGAGGACCCCGGAGCAATGAATCAGGCAGAGGGAGATCAGCTGATCAGTGAGAACGTAGGGTGTCTATGCAGAATCCTCTAGCGAGTGATCTCTTTGTCGCTGCAAGATTTATTGGTTTGTGTTGAGTTCTCCAGGCAGCTAAAAGTTAATAAGAAAACACAAACCCATAAATCTTGCAGCGACAAAGAGATCACTCGCTTTCAGGAGATAAAGAGGATTCTGCATACACGCCGTAGTCTGGTTGCCGGGCAATGACGTCAACAAATTACGTTCTCACTGATCAGCTGATCTCCCTCTGCCTGATTCATTGCTCCGGGGTCCTCTCTCTCCCTCCCTGAAACTAAAATAAATAACTGCGCAGAGCTCCGGGAGATAACAGCCGTTATTCTAATTGTAAGAGCCATTCCTGACAGCAACGGACTACAGAACTGTCAACTAGGTACGCAGCAGTTATGTTTGTGATATTATAGTACAAAAAAAAAACCCCTAACAAATGGATTAGCCTCCCTGGCCGACATCTGTCACTGATTACATTACGTGTTACTTTGATGAAACTATTCATTTTTTAAAAACACTTTTCGCACTATTTGAAGAGGATTTTTAATAGTTTATAAATAAACCACTTTTTATTTTTTTTCTATTTCGCGGAAGAACCCCTTTAAGGACCAGCGCTGTTTGTTGGGATCTGTGCTGGGTGGGCTCTGCAGCCCCCAGCACAGATCAGGGTGCACGCAGAGCGATCAGATCGCCCCCCTTTTTTCCCCCCTATGGGGATGATGTGCAGGAGGGGTCTGATCGCGTCTGCGTGCAGGCATGTTGCGGGGGGGGGGGGGGCACCTCAAAGCCCACCTCCGCGGCGACATTCTCCCCCTCCCTTTCCTACCTCCCTTCCCCGGAGATCCGGGCTGCACAGGACGCTATCCGTCCTGTGCAGCCAGTGACAGGACGTCCCCTGTCACATGGCGGCGATCCCCGGCCGCTGATTGGCCTAGGATCGCCGATCTGCCTTACCGCGCTGCTGCGCAGCAGCGCCGTACAATGTAAACAAAGCGGATTATTTCCGCTTCTGTTTACATTTAGCCTGCGAGCCGCCATCGGCGGCCCGCAGGCTATTCACGGAGCCCCCCGCCGTGAGTTGACAGGAAGCAGCCGCTCGCGCGAGTGGCTGCTTCCTGATTAATCAGCCTGCAGCTGGCGACGCAGTACTGCGTCGCTGGTCCTGCAGCTGCCACTTTGCCGACGCACGGTATAAGCGTGCGGTCGGCAAGTGGTTAAAGACCTCGCTGACTCAGGAGTAGCTGCCGGTACTTTTCGTTGGTGAACAGTTTGTCACAGGGCTAAGCGAACTGTCCCATCACTGTCATTCAGTAAGTTCTTTTGAAAATCAAGAAAACCTGAGAACCCCCAAAGTCCCCAGCCTGTCAGATCTGACAGATTTTTACAACCTATTGTGACAGCGAAGTAGAAAAAAATGGTATTTATAATGCATTTTACTCTAGGAAAAATGTACATTTTATACATATGCATTCACATGCATTTTAAATGTGACAATTATGCACGATAGTGGTCCCTTAAAGGAAAGGTTCAGGGAGGGTGGGTAAAAAATAAAAATCAAATTCCACTTACCTGGGGCTTCCTCCAGCCCGTGGCAGGCAGGAGGTGCCCTTGCCGCCGCTTCGCAGGCTCCCGGTGGTCTCCGGTGGCCGACCCGACCTGGCCAGGCCGGCTGCCAGGTCGGGCTCTTCTGCGCTCCAAGGCCCTGAACTTCTGCGTCCCACGCCGGCGCGCTGACGTCATCGGACGTCCTCCGGGCTCTACTGTGCAGGCGCAGAACTACTGCGCATGCGCAGTAGAGCCCGGAGGACGTCCGATGACGTCAGAGCGCCGGCGTGGGACGCAGAAGTTCCGGGCCTTGGAGCGCAGAAGAGCCCGACCTGGCAGCCGGCCTGGCCAGGTCGGGTCGGCCACCGGAGACCACTGGGAGCCTGCGGAGCGGCGGCGAGGGCACTTCCTGCCTGCCACGGGCTGGAGGAAGCCCCAGGTAAGTGGAATTTGATTTTTATTTTTACCCACCCTCCCTGAACCTTCCTTTTAAACACAAAGGCTAATGTTGGCATTAGAAGCTGTTAGAGGAGAGGTTAGGGTTAGGAATCAGGCAAAAGCTAACATTAAAGTGAACCTCCAGACTAAAAATCTACTCCGCAGCACTGAAAAGGCTTGGTGTATCTTCAGCATCAGTTTCACAGCTTTAGAACTTTGTTTATCTTACCCAAGTCTCATTTTTAGCTGCAGGGAAGCTAAGCTCCGCCCCATTCAATAAATCTGCCCAGCCATTTTTCCCCTGATGCTATGCAAAGCATGATGGGATTTCTGATCTTGTTGTTCTCTTTGCCTAGCAGCTGGGAGGGGTGATCAGGACACAGGACAGTTGGAACTGTGTCTCATGCTCCCTGTCACCTCCTTTCAGCCAAAAAGATGGCTGCCCCCATCAAAGCAGAAACCTTTTGCCTGTTCTTTTAAAACAGGGTGGGTAAGAGATTATATTACCTATCTATTTTAATTAACATAACTAATGTAACTTAATGACAGTATGTTTGTTTAGGCTGAGGTTAGAAGTTTATCTTTGAGCAGTGAGGTTAGGAATCAGGAATGGGTTAAAGGGTCAGGCATTAGGATGGGGCTAATGTTAAAGAAATACTTTAGCCTGTTAAAAGACAAACAAAAACAGTTGTACTTACCTGGGTCTAGCCCCCTGCAGTCATCATGTGCCCGCGCCATCCTTCCGAGACCCTCCAGCAAGCAGCAGCAACCCCCGCAAAGATGGCTGGTCGCGGCCAGTCGAAGGCTACTGTGTACCCTGATCTCCCTCCCATCGTTGAGAGCATTCTGTGTATGCGCAGTATTGATTTTTGCTTACTGCAAATGCGCAGAATGCTGCTGTGCACGGGGACATGATTAGGAGGCATGTGACCGGTCAGCTTTGAGGGGGGCTCCGCTGCCCTGCAGGGGGTGTCAAGAAGCCCCAGGCAAGTTCAACTGTTTTTTTTTCTTTACAATATACAGGTGAAACTCGAAAAATTTGAATATCGTGTAAAAGTCCATTTATTTCCGTAATTCAACTTAAGTGGATCCGAGATGAACTTTTACTCATTGCATAATTGTGTTCCTTTCCTATTGTTTATAGGGTATTCCTCAAGTCAAATACTTTTTTGTTTTTATGCTGGGCATACACGGCGTCGAGGGAGGCTTATCAATCGAGCCTAATGGCTCGATTGATAATATCCGACGTGTCCGATCACCGCAGGGATCGATTCCGCGCTCGATACCCGTGGGCGGACAATAGCGGCGAATCGAGCAGAAGATAACAAGCGCCGGCGGGGATGAGCGGGAATCGATCCAGGTGCACGCGCGGACGAGCGGGGACGCGAAGGGACTCGATCCGGCGGCTAATCGGCCGCCGGATCGACCCGTGTATGCCCAGCATAATGCTCTAATTCCCTATAAACTAAGCTAGCCACACCCACAGGTTTTCAGAGAGCCAAGGCACTTTCAGACAGTAACAAGGGCTCATGGGAGCTCAGTCTGGGCAGGAGGAGGGGGAGGTATTACTAGCCAGAGATTTCAGAGGCAGAGGGGAGGAGGGAGGAGGAGGGTGGATTAGGTTTTTTTGCTCAAGATGCAGATAAGCCTGCCTCTGTGTAATGTTTACAAACAACATGGCTGCTGTCATTGTATCACAGGAATAATCAATCATATTCTATTAACCACCCTGGCGTTCTGATTAAAATCGCCAGGGTGGCTGCGGGAGGGTTTTTTTTAAATAAAAAAAAAACTATTTCATGCAGCCAACTGAAAGTTGGCTGCATGAAAGCCCACTAGAGGGCGCTCCGGAGGCGATCTTCCGATCGCCTCCGGCGCCCAGAATAAACAAGGAAGGCCGCAATGAGCGGCCTTCCTTGTTTTGCTTATATCGTCGCCATAGCGACGAGCGGAGTGACGTCATCGACGTCAGCCGACGTCCTGACGTCAGCCGCCTCCGATCCAGCCCTTAGCGCTGGCCGGAACTTTTTGTTCCGGCTACGCTGGGCTCAGGCGGCTGGGGGGACCCTCTTTCGCCGCTGCTCGCGGCGGATCGCCGCAGAGCGGCGGCGATCAGGCAGCACACGCGGCTGGCAAAGTGCCGGCTGCGTGTGCTGCTTTTTATTTGACTAAAATCGGCCCAGCAGGGCCTGAGCGGCAGCCTCTGGCGGTGTTGGACGAGCTGAGCTCGTCCAGACCGCTCAGCAGGTTAAAGCTGTGTGCTGCTAGATTTGCTGTGTAAACTATCTTAACTTTAGATAAGATATATAGACAATTTACTTGTTATAGTTAGTTTTTCATCTTGGATTCGCTTTAAAAGGTGAAACTAATATACAGTATGAAATACAAACCCTTTGCAGGTGTTTGGGATTAATTAGCTATTTGAGCCCAGAATATTGAACATTTTTACAACATTCTAACTCAGTGGCGTACCTAGGGAATTTGACACCCGGTGCTGATTATTTACAGACACCTCCCAAAAAGTACCAATTTTTTAGATGAGGGGTTGACATTTTGGGACACCAAAGCATGTTGCTGCAAATTTTGGGGGCTTTTAGGGGAAAAGGAGTCATCAGTATGTGGACGGAGCTAAGCATTATGAAACTCTGCACTCTGTACAGTGCTGCAGAATATGTAATTGTCACTGGCTTCTGCAGCAGCAGACTGACCTGAATTATTGATTAATTACTCTGATCAGGATAAATAATCAATAGTCCAGGGCACTCTGGTATTACAGCAGCCAGTGCACATGGCTACTAATGACAGAGGCAACCTCTCCCTGCTAATGCCCCAGCTGCAGCACAGCAATCATTCTCTCTACTCACCCTGCTGCTCTGCACATATACTCACTGCAGGCTGTGTGTAGAGAGCGAAAGACGCATTGCCCACGGGGCAGGAAGGGGGAGGGGAGCTACATCTAGTGCAGGAAGTAGTACAGTCCCATGCACTGCCTGCTGCTATTTTATATGTTGCCCAAACTATGAGAAAAGGTCCCAGGTGGAAGAACACTGGCTGAGCACCACAGCGGCACACCTAGCCATGGCGGCACAGCTAGCCAGGGCCGGTTGTAGTAACAATGGGGCAAAATTAACCTAGGGGCCCCTTAATAGACACCCCCAACCAAAAAGCTGCAGTAGAGGCCCTTTGTTGCAGCCAAATTTACCCCCAGGGCCCCTGAGCCGGGCCAGGTGAGATGCTACTCTGCTGAAGACTCTGCATGGACCCAAAGGGAACATCAATTAAGTTGGAGGGGGACACCTAGGGGGCCCCTACAGGCTCTGGGGCCCTGGGGCAAGTGCTCCCTTTCCCTCTATGGTAGTACCGGCTCTGCACCTACCCATGGCTACAACCGGGGCTGTGAGCACCTGCAGCCTTATGGTAGGTACGCCACTGTTAATTTACTGAGATTTTGATTTTGGGGTTCTCATAACCTGTAAGCCATAATCATCAAAATTATAACAAATAAAGGCTTGAAATATCTCACTTTGCTTGTAGTGAGTCTATTTCACATATTAGTTTCACCTTTTAAGTTAAATTACTGAAATAAATCGACTTTTGCACATTAGTAACATTTTTTTAAGTTTCACCTTTAAATAAAATTTTATGAGATAGATTTTAGAGGCTGAGCAGTCTTGAGAAAGAAGGAAAGGATGTACCTCTGGAACCTTGTCTTAAAGTAATTTTTGCAAAGAAATATGCATTTAGGTCTGACTTAATATTTCCATGGGTATATATTTTATCAAACAATAGAACTTTCTTGAAAATGTGTTTTCCTGAGCTCGGAGACTGCAATGCATTTGGTGAAAATGTGTCTTCGTACGAATATTTTCATGAGTATTCTTCTTGTTTATGTGACAATGGGCCATATCCTGTACATTTTTCTCCTGAGCTTTTCTCCTGAGTTTTTCTCCTGAGTTTTTCTCCTGAGTTTTTCTCCTGAGTTTTTCTCCTGAGTTTTCTTCTGAGTTTTCTCCTGAATTTTTCTTCTGAGTTTTTCTTCTGAGTTTTTCTTCTGAGTTTTCTCCTGAGTTTTTCTTCTGAGTTTTTCTCCTGAGTTTTTCTTATGAGTTTTCTTATGAGTTTTCTTCTGAGTTTTCTTCTGAGTTTTCTCCTGAGTTTTTCTCCTGAGTTTTTCTCCTGAGTTTTTCTCCTGAGTTTTTCTCCTGAGTTTTCTTCTGAGTTTTCTCCTGAATTTTTCTTCTGAGTTTTTCTTCTGAGTTTTTCTTCTGAGTTTTCTCCTGAGTTTTTCTTCTGAGTTTTTCTCCTGAGTTTTTCTTATGAGTTTTCTTATGAGTTTTCTTCTGAGTTTTCTTCTGAGTTTTCTCCTGAGTTTTTCTCCTGAGTTTTTCTCCTGAGTTTTTCTTCTGAGTTTTTCTTCTGAGTTTTCTTCTGAGTTTTTCTTCTGAGTTTTCTCCTGAGTTTTTCTCCTGAGTTTTTCTTCTGAGTTTTCTTCTGAGTTTTCTTCTGAGTTTTCTCCTGAGTTTTTCTCCTGAGTTTTTCTCCTGAGTTTTTCTCCTCAGTTTTTCTTCTGAGTTTTTCTTCTGCGTTTTCTCCTGAGTTTTTCTTCTGAGTTTTCTCCTGAGTTTTTCTTCTGAGTTTTCTTCTGAGTTTTTCTTCTGCGTTTTCTCCTGAGTTTTTCTTCTGAGTTTTCTTCTGAGTTTTTCTTCTGGGTTTTCTCCTGAGTTTTTCTTCTGAGTTTTCAGGTATGTGTCTACTTCCTGCTTTCATGGAAGCAAACATAGGATTAAGGTCCTGTGTTTACAAATTAGCTGCTCTGCCAAGGCAGCCAGCTAAGAAATCAAATTACAGTTGTGATGAGAAGGAAAACTATTTTTCAGCACTATGAAAGCTCTGGCGTGAAAACGGACGCCACCAGACTCCCAGAAGACACAGCCACACGTATCGCCTCCGAGCTGCTCCCAACTGGGCCGTGTTATGTGTAGAAAATCAGTTCTCGCGTTTGTCCAGGAGATGTCAGTCTCTTCTACCGCAGCGCTCGCAGCCCGGGACGGGGAACTCCAAATATTATAATAATGGCTTTGATATAAAAATGAAATCCCCCCATAAAGTCTCCAGGTCGCCCCAGTGGGGTGGCATAAGCAGAAGCGGAGTCCTCTCTGTGCGGCTGCCCTATAAGTGTCGTACATGGTGATCGGGGCGCAGGTCACCTCTCCTATTACCGTACACAAGGCTCAGCGCTGCATGCCATTGGCATCCGCGCCGAGCGACATCTCAGAGACAATTCACCGGCTCTCACGCTGCAAGTTCCCCCGTCTGCTTCTGGAATTGTATTTATTATGCTGGGAAGGTATAATGTATATTTCATGAGGTCAGGCTGGCTGTTCAGCATTGCAGTGTTACCTGGAAGTCAGGGATTCCTCATATCTCAGCCAGCTCGCTCTTCCCAATATATATTCCCTGCAATGCGAAAGAGCAGCTCACACAGACTGTAACTATGCCTGCACAGACACTCTCCCGGCCACCAGAGTGTGATCGGTGAGCGCATGTGACCACCAGGTCCGTGCATGCGCAATGGCCTGCAAATCAGCTGGATCATGGGCCTTACAGTGACGCAACGAAGAGGACTGGAGAAACAATGAGGGAGCAGATGGATTACAGGGGCTGGAGGAAGCCCCAGGTAGGTATACAGGTGCGTAACAATAGACCTTGCAAGAGATGCAGCCGCAGGGGGGCCCAGAAGCTGCAGGGGCCCTGTGGGGGGAAAAGTTTATTTTCCCTGTTCTGGGAGACTGACAACTAAGGGCACGGAGAGAAAAAGCTTTCTGCTCTCGGCACAATTGTTCTAATGACTGCATCTGCTAAACCACTGATAAGGACTCATACAAATTTTTTTTAGTAGACAGAGACTTGTAGACAGTCCCTATTTAGTAAGCCTCAGAGGGTTCTTGAGGAGAGATTGGCGACTAAGTGTGCTGAGAGAAAATGCTTTCTGCTTTCTGCACGGTTGTTCTAATGACTGCATCTGCTTAGCCACCGATAAGAAATCATATAAAGTTTTGTAGACAAAGATTTCTAGACAATCCATATTTAGTATGCAGCAGGCTCTTGTGTACAGCACCCAGCCCCCAGCCTCTCCACCCCTCCCCAAGTCCTGTGTACTGTAGTGATGCTGGAGCAGTCTGCAGAGCCAATTCTGCCCCCAGCCTCTCTAACCCATCCCCAAAACTGCTCTGTACTGTAGTGATGCTGGAGGAGTCTGCAAAGCCAGTTCTGCTCCATCAGAGATGGACAGGGTAAGTGTAATAAGCTGAGGCTGGGAGCACACTCGTCTGTCGGTTTTCTGTATGTGTTTTCTGCACAACATGGGCTTGATTCACAAAGCCATGATAAATGCTATCATGGCTGTGATAAGCTCAGCGCGAGGGTTATCGCGCCGTTCAGGGCCTGAGCCCACTGATGCAGTTGTGTTCGCTTTATAGTTACACATCAATGTTACAGATGCAGAAGCGGATACAACTGCTTTAGTGGGCTCAGGCCCTTAACCTCCTTGGCGGTATGATTATTTCAAGATTTTAGGCAGTGCAATTTTTCCACAAGCTTTAGGACCCTAAAAATCATACCGATAGATAGATCTGCGGCAGCCCTGCACACTACTCACCTCCCATGGATCCAGCTCGGTGTTACCACTCTGCACTGCGGATTTCCAGCCCGAGCCCGACTACCCACTAAGGACGTTAAGTGAATGCTTTTTGAAAACAAAAAAACCCTGCGAAATCCCTCATGAGGAGATGGACTAGTCCAAAAATCTGTTGGTTCTGTCAGGAGATGCTACTGAGATGATCACTCCGGATTGCATCGGCCAAAAAAATCTAGCATCGGTATAGGTGTTAACTCGATCAACAAAAAAGTGTTGTAAGTACCGCAGAAAAAACACAGTGGGGTATTTAAAAACAGGCAACACATAAATATTTAGTAAGGGCCTGTCTTCCAGTTTTTATGCATGAGTCGTCTGACAGTTTTGCATTGCTGTCAGTTGCTTTTCTGCATGTAAAAACGCATTCACGTGTGAACTAGTCCATTGATTAACATTAGTTGCAGTTTTCCGGTGCAGAAAATGTACAGAAATACTGGCGAGTGAAGAGAGCTCTTTTCCACCATGTCCAGGTAGGTCTGGGTGCGATGTGGCGTTTCGGACAATGTGTACTTTCGTATGCTACATTTGTCAATGGTTGAACACATGCGGCGTCTGAAAAAAAACATCATGCTGTCACCTTATTTGGACACGAGCGTGTAAGTATCCCATGTGATGGAAACAGCCCAATGATTTTCAAGGAACCGTCAGTTTAAGGCCCCATTCACACTAGAGCGTTTTGCCGCGATTTCTGCAAAATGCTCAAACACTAGCGCTTTTTAAAAGCGCTAGCGTAATGAAACCCTATGGGCCCGTTCTTACTTGGGCGATTTGCGCTAATCGCCGCAATTCGCCCAAAAACAGGCAAAAACTCCAAACGCAAACGCGTAGCCTACACCATTTTCAGGCGATTGCATTTCAGTGCTATAGAAGCGCTAAACGCGCGCCGCTTTATGTACTGTATACAGTAATAATGCATGATCTACATTCCGTTCACGTGATCTGCAGTGACTTCACGTGATAATGATAGTTAGCACGTGATAATGATACTTAGCACATGATAATGATACTTAGCACATGTTATCACGTGCAAAGCGGCTTATCACTGTCCTGCTAAGTGTTCGCATGCTTTAGTGAATTGCGCCCCTGGTATGCAAGTGACAGTTTCTGTCCGGGTCAGGACTAGGTCAGGACTGGGTCAGACTATAGCATAACCCTCACTGATAAGTTATTACAGCCATAAAACACTTTCCTGTAACTAAATGGCTCCTGAGAGCAAGAAAGAGATAAGAAAGGTTAATAGTTCATAGATTTAAGCACTGGCATACTTGAATGAGGTGTCATTGAGCAGGGACAAAACAGTAAAAATGTAAAAACTAGATTTAAATCTAAAATAAAACTGTGGGATATCAAAAAAAAAGTCATTTTTAGGAGAAGGAGGATAAATGCAATTGTTTTTCTCATCAGTTTATTTTCACCTCGGATGTCCTTTAAAATATTCTCTCTGGAGAGAGTTTTGGTGGAAAGTGTTTCTTCTGGATGTGAGCTAACACATTTCGTGGCTAAAGAGCCACTTCCTCAGTGAATTTCCTGGAGTGACATCGGTGTATCTTCTACATAATTAAACAGCAGAGTTGATGCATCCTCTGCCTGCGTCTGTGTCCGGTGTGCACATGCGCAGCCACATGAAGGTACGGAAACTACGCAAACAACTGTGTGCGCATATAGTTTACATATCTGCCAATGTAGGCTCACTGAGCCTACATTGGCAGATATGTAAACTATACTAGTGATGAGCGTAATGACCTAATTACGATTACGCAAACTTTCACGTAATTCGCGAAATTATGATTACGGCCGTAATCGAAAATTCTTAATTTCGCTAAATTTCACGTTTGTGCGAAATTTCATAATTACGATTGTTTCTGTAATGGAAACGATTTAGGAATTTCATATTTAACGTGAAATTTGACCTTTCTCGAAATTATGTTCCAGTCCAGAGCCGCCTGATACATTTAAAGTGACTACACATGCAGGTACTGCAAGGTCTCAGCATGCATGACCACTAAGTGCACCATGGCAAAGAGCACCTGTCTTAGAAGTGGCTGCAGATAGAGCCTCCTGATACATTTAAAGCGACAGCATGTGCAGGGGCCGTTGCATTATCAATAATTGCAATCAGTAATTGCAATCAATGAGTGACTTTCCTGGGTTTAGTAATTACTTAAATTTGCATAACTACTGTTAGAAATGAAATTACGTCCATATTCGTAATTAAAATTATTGTATCTATAGAAAACACGAAAATACGAAATTTTCAGTTAAACGTGAATTTGCGGCAAAACTTGAAATTACGGGCTGAAAATTAAAATTACGGAATTCCGAATTATGATTTGTATGGCAATTCCGAAATTACAAATTCGGGTCGTAGCAGCAAAATTTGCTCTGTAATTGCGGAAACACAAAATTACGCAAATTTTGGCTCAACACTAAGGTCCATACATGCCTAGTACGTACACATCAATGGTAACTATGCAATTAAATAAAAAACATATAGAGGCAAGTGGAAGGAGGTCCACACATGGCTGGATTTAAGGCAAGGCAACAAAGGACATGGCCTAGGGCGCCAGCAAGCAAGGGGTGGGCTATGGACTGGCACACTCATGCAGTCAGCTGCCAAACATGTGAACTGCAGCAGTCATGTGTCTGGAACTCAGGAGATGAAGGAGCAGCAAACATGGGCAGCTTATTTTCTGTGACCTGAGCTGTCACTCATCACGGTCGGCCGCTCTTCGAGTCCAACTCCGCCCTCCACCCATCTTCAACCTATCAGAGTGGAAAGCCTACAAATAGAATACAAATTATAACCATTCCGATCGCTTCGGATGTAATAGATCCACAAAACAGATTGATGAAACGATTGACAAATTGGTCGTTTGAAGTCGATTGGCACCATCAAACCTGTCCAATCAATCGGAAGGTTGACTGTTCAGTAAAATTGCATCGTTAATAAGCATCTTTAAATACACTGATTAGTGGGACCAGTAAAAATGTGTGTGGTCGGGGGTTTGCAGCTTGTGAGGGGGAGGCTGGTGATAGTGGCCTTGGGCGGTAAAAAGTACAAATGTGGCCTGACCCTCTCAGTTCAGGTGTCCTACAAATTGTGGAAGTGGGACACTGCTGGGCCGTGGTATAAAATATTATGTTAGCAGTGTTCATCAGTGTTCATATCATTAGGGAAAATGTGAAGTGAAGGGGGGGCGGAATGCAAGGGCAGGTAGGGGCGATATAATGGATGGGATGAGAAAGAACATTAATTGTCAGCTCTTCTATGCATTCTGACAGCTCTGGAGGGAAAACAGTGAGCACCGGACTCCCAGAAGACACAGCCAAGCGTATCGCCCGCGAACTGCTCCAAACTGGACCGTGTTATGTGTAAATAATCAGTTCTCGCGTTTGTCCAGGAGAGGTCAGTCTCTTCTACCGCAGCGCTCGCAGCCCGGGACGGGGAACGCCAAATATTATAATAATGGCTTTGATATAAAAATGAAATAACCCCATAAAGTCTCCAGGTCGCCCCAGTGGGGTGGCATAAGCAGAAGCGGAGTCCTCTCTGTGCGGCTGCCCTATAAGTGTGGCACTTGGTGATCGGGGCGCAGGTCACCTCTCCTATTACCGTACACGAGGCTCAGCCAGCGCTGCATCCCATTGGCATCCGCGCCGAGTGACATCTCAGAGACAATTCACCGGCTCTCACGCTGCAAGTTTCCCCGTCTGCTTCTGGAATTGTATTTATTATGCTGGGAAGGTATAATGTATATTTCATGAGGTCAGGCTGGCTGTTCAGCATTGCAGTGTTACCTGGAAGTCAGGGTTTCCTCATATCTCAGCCAGCTCGCTCCTTCCTATTCTCACAATGCTGGATTATGCAGAGCTGCTTCTAGACATTTTGCTGCCTGAGGCAAACTTATGAGAATGCCCCCCCCCCCCCCCCCCCCTTCCTGAATTGGAATGATTGCACAGCACCCGGCAATTTACTCTGCTTGATTTACTGTTCTCACATGACATGCTGCAGATCAACAAAATGGATCCATCTGAAAATGGCGCCTTCGAATAATGGCGCACGGTGTTGCCGCTAATCCGTTTGCCGCTTATCGCTATTTAACGTTAAAGCCTTATCGTTATTTAGCTCTGTTTATTTTATTGAAAATTAGCGTTAACACGCAGAACCCTCTCTGTACCTAACCCTAACCCCTAAACCCCCCCTGGTGGTGCCTAACCCTAACCACCCCCCTGGTGGTGCCTAACCCTAACTACCCCCCTGGTGGTGCCTAACCCTAAGACCTTCCTGGTGGTGCCTAACCCTAAAACTCCCCTGGTGGTGCCTAACCCTAACCACCCCCCTGGTGGTGCCTAACCACCCCCCTGGTGGTGCCTAACCCTAACCACCCCCCTGGTGGTGCCTAACCCTAACTACCCCCCTGGTGGTGCCTAACCCTAAGACATCCCTGGTGGTGCCTAACCCTAACCACTCCCCTGGTGGTGCCTAACCCTAACCACCCCCTGGTGGTGCCTAACCCTAACCACCCCCCTGGTGGTGCCTAACCCTAACTACCCCCCTGGTGGTGCCTAACCCTAAGACCTTCCTGGTGGTGCCTAACCCTAAAACTCCCCTGGTGGTGCCTAACCCTAACCACCCCCCTGGTGGTGCCTAACCACCCCCCTGGTGGTGCCTAACCCTAACCACCCCCCTGGTGGTGCCTAACCCTAACTACCCCCCTGGTGGTGCCTAACCCTAAGACATCCCTGGTGGTGCCTAACCCTAACCACTCCCCTGGTGGTGCCTAACCCTAACCACCCCCTGGTGGTGCCTAACCCTAACCACCCCCCCGGTGGTGCGGTGCCTAACCCTAACCACCCCCTGGTGGTGCCTAACCCTAACCCACCCCCCTGGTGGTGCCTAACCCTAACCACCCCCCTGGTGGTGCCTAACCCTAACCACCCCCCTGGTGGTGCCTAACCCTAACCCACCCCCCTGGTGGTGCCTAACCCTAACCACCCCCCTGGTGGTGCCTAACCCTAACCACCCCCCTGGTGGTGCCTAACCCTAACCACCGCCCTGATGGTGCCTAACCCTAAGACCCCCCCCAGTGGTGCCTAACCCTAACCTTGACAGTGTTACATTAAATCAATTCACGGTTTTGCAGTTAAATAACGTCTACCGTTTGGCTTATGTAGGGCGCTATTGATAAGTAACGTTATTGTGGGCAATAATGTCTGCTGTTTGGCATATGCACGCCGCTATTGATAAATAACGTTACTGTGCACAATAACATCTGCTGTTTGGCATATGAACGGTGCTATTGATAAACAACCTTACTGTGCGCCGTTTTTCTTCTGTTTTCCCTGTGCGCCATTATTATGCAGTACTAAAGATAAATAGCGATAAGCGTATCTTTTTAATACTGCGCCATTTTTATGCATAGGCGCTGTGCGCCATTATTCACTAATCCGCAACAAAATAGCACACTGGCTAGCTGTGAGTCTGTGACAAACAAACTGCTCAGCCACTCTATTCCTCCCCAGTCAGGGCAGCGGTGCCACCTCCTCTGCTGTGCAGGTCAAATGAAACACTGCTGCTCTCCTGCCTCCCCCCTCCTCGCTCACGGTCAGACTCCTCACACAGCACAACAAGCTGCTTTTCCCCAATGATGACCCCTTCACCTCGCTTCTCCTCCTACTCTGACTGCATGCTATTAGTGTAAACACAGTACAAACATGCCACCCCTGTAATCTCTGCACCTGATGCAAATGTTTCACCTTGCTTCATGAGAGAACCAGCCCTGTGATTATGTGCTGGTCCCCAGATGCACCCTCACCAGTCAAAGGACAATTGAAGTGAGAGGGATATGGAGGCTGCCATAAGACAATGCACATTACCTGGCTTTCCTGCTGATCCTCTGCCTCTAATAATTTTAGCCATATACCCTAAACAAGCACGCAGTTTAAGTTTGCATGCTTGTTTCAGGCGGGTGATGCAGACACTACTGGCCACTGGTATTGTTTAAAAGGAAATAAATATAGCAGCTTTCATATGGCTCTCACTTCAATTCTCCTTTAACTTGCCCATATTAGAAAGCTCCTCCCTCTCTTTGTCCTAGCAAGTCCTGCACAATGTACCCACCTAAAATAA
Source organism: Hyperolius riggenbachi (assembly GCF_040937935.1). Classification (NCBI taxonomy): domain Eukaryota; kingdom Metazoa; phylum Chordata; class Amphibia; order Anura; family Hyperoliidae; genus Hyperolius; species Hyperolius riggenbachi. Next base: position 55,033,106 of record NC_090646.1, read on the forward strand.
CCCCTTTATTCTCTAAAAAAACAACTTCCCTTTTAGGCTTCATGCATAAAAAGCCGTCCGTTTCTCTGAACTAAACAGACTGGATCCTAACGGAACTGAACGGCTCCTATGTTAATCAATAGGGCCCATTCAGATTGCTCCTGTAGAATGGATCGCCTGCTCTGCTGAACAGGCCGCAACTTTAGGGGTGAGAGCGATTTTTCCGAATTGACGGACACGTCACACTGACTGCATGCTAATGGAACGCAGGGTCATGGATGAAAAAATAAAAACCCAATAAAAACGTATCTGTTTAGATGGATCAGTTTTTACAGGGATGAGTATTTTCATCCTGCAGTGTGAACCGACCCTTACCTATAGACCACAGGTGTGGAACTCCAGGCCTGGAGGGCCAGATCCATGCCAGTGTTTAGGATGGACTGAGAAAGAGAGGAATGTGTTCTACCTGATGGACCACACCTTTCCTGATTCAGTCCCATCAATGAATTTGAGCTGTATCAAAAATGTGTGAGGATCTCGGCCCCAGGGCCGGGCCGAGGCATAGGCTGGAGAGGCTCCAGCCTCAGGGCGCAGTGTAGGAGGGGGCGCACAATTCATTCAGCTGTCATTCCTAATTGTGTTTGAAGCAGAAATAAATAAGAAAATGGGATACATGGCAGTGACTGCAAGCCAGATAACTACATATTAAGGTGTTGGGGAGGTTGTGGGCCCTGTGGCGCCTCTTAGTCTAATAGCAATCCGTGTGTGACAGCTGAGGTGGGAGGGATGGAGGGGCGCACTTTGGTGTCTCAGCCTTGGATGCTGGAGGACCTTGTCCCTGCTCTGCTCGGCCCTCGCAGGACCGGTTTGACATACCTGCTATAGACCCTGAACAAGCATGCAGACCAGATGTTTCTGACGGAAGTCTGACTAGATTAGCTGCATTCTTGTTTCAGGTGTGTGATCCAGACACTACTGCAGCCAAAGAGATCAACGGGATAGCCAGGCAACTGGTATTGTTTGAAAGGGAATAAATATGTCGGCCTCCATATCCCTCTCACTTCAGGTGTCCTTTAAAGGGAACATGAGGTGCGGGATATGGAGGCTGCCATTTTTATTTCCTTTCAAACAATGCAAGTTGCCTGGCTGTCCCCCTGGTCCTGTGTTTCTTTTATGCTGGGAATACACCATACAATTTTCTTAGATTTTTCTGTTAGATTTTCTGTTAGATTTTCTGTTAGAATGCATAATTAGATTATTTTCTGTAGAGACTGGTCATTATCTCTGGTGCATTGTCTTCTGGTTATCTCCTGCTGAGTAGAACAATGCCTAATTGCTCGGCGTAGAACAATGCCTAATTGCTCGGCAGATAGATGGTAAGATGGATACATTTCCAACATGTTGAACTTTCTGGCAGGTAAATCTAACAGAAAATTGTATGGTGTATTCCCAGCATTAGCCATAGACCCTGAACAAGCATGCAGAGATCAGGAGCTCTGACTCAAGTCTGACTAGATTAGCCACAAACTTGTTTCAAGGTTGTGACTCAGATATGACTGATGCCAGAATATCAACAGGACTGCCTTTAAGCCGGGTCTACACGTGCCGATCTTACTTGTCAATCGAGCCACATCCGACAGGTCCGATCTTGCCGCGGCCGATTCCCCGCTCGACCCCCACGAGCGGACAATAGCGGGGAATCGAGCGGAAGATAAGCGGCACCGGCGGGGACGAGCGGGTATCGAATCCGACGCACGCGCGGACGAGCGGGGACGCGGCGGGTACGCGCGGGGATGCGGAAGAGTCGATCCGGCGGCTAATCGAGCCGCCGGAAGCCGCCGGATCGCTCCGTCTAAATGGGGCTTTAGATTAGTGTTGGGCGAACATCTAGATGTTCGGGTTCGGGCCGAACAGGCCGAACATGGCCGCGATGTTCGGGTGTTCGACCCGAACTCCGAACATAATGGAAGTCAATGGGGACCCGAACTTTTGTGGTTTGTAAAGCCTCCTTACATGCTACATACCCCAAATTTACAGGGTATGTGCACCTTGGGAGTGGGTACAAGAGGAAAAAAAAATTTAGCAAAAAGAGCTTATAGTTTTTGAGAAAATCGATTTTAAAGTTTCAAAGGGAAAACTGTCTTTTAAATGCGGGAAATGTCTGTTTTCTTTGCACAGGTAACATGCTTTTTGTCGGCATGCAGTCATAAATGTAATACATATAAGAGGTTCCAGGAAAAGGGACCGGTAATGCTAATCCAGCAGCAGCACACGTGATGGAACAGGAGGAGGGTGGCGCAGGAGGAGAAGGCCACGCTTTGAGACACAACAACCCAGGCCTTGCATGAGGACAAGAAGCGTGCGGATAGCATGCTTTGTACCACCATGCAGTCATAAATGTAATAAAGATAAGTGGTTCAATAAACAGGGACCACGCGGCAACGCTAACCCAGCAGCAGCACACGTGATGGAACAGGAGGAGGCGCAGGAGGAGAAGGCCACGCTTTGTGAGACACAACAACCCAGGCCTTGCATGAGGACAAAAAGCGTGCGGATATAGCAGCAATGCTTTTTGCCGCCATGCAGTCATAAATGTAATACAGATGAGAGGTTCAATAAACAGGGACCGGAAACGCTAAACCATCCCAGATGTTCATCGGTCATGTTACTTGGTTGGGGTCCAGGAGTGTTGCGTAGTCGTTTCCAATCCAGGATTGATTCATTTTAATTTGAGTCAGACGGTCTGCATTTTCTGTGGAGAGGCGGATACGCCGATCTGTGATGATGCCTCCGGCAGCACTGAAACAGCGTTCCGACATAACGCTGGCTGCCGGGCAAGCCAGCACCTCTATTGCGTACATTGCCAGTTCGTGCCAGGTGTCTAGCTTCATGCCCGGTTTCAGGTCCAGCGGTGCCAGCCACAAATCCGTCTGTTCCTTTATTCCCCTCCAAATTTCCTCCCCTGTGTGCTGCTTATCCCCAAGGCAGATCAGCTTCAGCAACGCTTGCTGACGCATGCCAACAGCTGTGCTGCACTGCTTCCACGATCCTACTGCTGCTGGTGCTGGGTTAGCATTTCCGGATGAGGTACAGCTTTGAGATGCGTTGGAGGAGAAGGAGTCAGAGAGGTAGGTGCTGCTGTTGTTATCCAGCTGTTTGCGGCGTGGGCAACACCCGCGCCGTAGCAGGTGAGGAATCGCTGCCAGGCTCCACAAGGTTCACCCAGTGCGCGGTAAGGGAGATGTATCGACCCTGGCCGAACGCACTCGTCCAGGTGTCAGTGGTGAGGTGAACCTTGCAGGCAACGGCATTCTTCAAGCTTCGGGTTATTTAGCTGACCACGTGCTCATGCAACTCAGGCACTGCAGAGCGCGCAAAGTGGTAGCGGCTGGGAACCACGTAACGTGGGATGGCCACTGACATCATGCCCTTGAAGCTGTTTGTCTCCACCACTCGATATGGCAGCATTTCGCAGGCCAGAAGCTTGGCTATGCTGGCTGGCTGTTACTGCCACGGCCCGGGGGTCATTTGCTGGCAATTTCCTCTTGTGCTCAAACATCTCAGAGACAGACAACTCAACCGTAGCGCTGCACACCGAAGGGCTGTTGGTTGTTGTGTTTGATGAACACTGGGAGACCTCAAGAGCACTAGTCCGGAAAGTGACAGTGTCAGCATCGTCTGATGTTTGTGAATGTTGTGAACCACGCAATGGCTGGGCTACTGCTGCTGCTGAGGCGGGTCTGGTGGTGAGTCTGGTGAACCCAAGGGAGGCAGTGTTGCTGGTGGTACCCTGTCCTGCCGCGTTTGCCCACAGAGTGGGATGTTTGGATAGAATGTGGCGGCTCATGCTGGTGGTGGAGAGGTTGTTAATACTTTTCCCCCTGCTCAGGCGGGTCTTGCACACCTTGCAAATCGCCATGGTAACATCCTCAGTGCAGTCTTCAAAGAAAGCCCAGACTTTAACTGGCTGAGGACTCGGACCTCGTGCGTGATGTGCTGGTGCTGCTTAACCCACTGCTGGACGCTTGAGAGGTCATCCAAGTAATTATCTGGTCCTGTTCTTTTGGATCTGTGAGGGTTGTTGTCCTGGACAACATGGGCAGTATTGAGTGGGTTTTCTTGGGTGCTCCCCTGTGGCCTGTACGTGAACCGTCAGGGGAAACACCTCTTCCCTTGCCCCTCCCTCTTTCACCGGATTTCTTCCTCATTTCACTTATCCTTAAAGTACACGCTGACTGGCAGCAGTACAGTGGCAGTACAGAAATGCTATACAGTGGTGGGTGAGCGGTGTACCACTATTGTCAGCAGTGACACAGAGCACAATGCTATACAGTGGCGGGTGAGCGGTGTACTACTGTTCCCAGCAGACACAGAGTGGAAGTAAACACAATGCTATATAGTGTGGCTGAGCCGTGTACACAGAGTGGCATTAAACACAATGCTATATAGTCTGCTATATAGTCACCCCGAACAGGGTGATGTTCTGCAGAACCCGAACAGTGGCAAACACTGTTCGCCCAACACTACTGGGAGGGAACGCAGATTTTAGTACCTAAACACACGATACAACATGTTTTCCGGGGTCGGACTCTGAGGCACATACAGATGGTCCCGATCATCATCCTCATCATACAACTCTTCTCCTGAGTCTGACCCACCCACCACCTCTGCCACCCCAACATCCCCAGACACAGACCCCTCATCGTCCTCAACATTAACTTGGGATGCTGGCCTGAGCCAGACCTCCTCCTCCACATCAGGCCCCATCATCTCCTCAATGGCAGCCCTCATTAATCGCTCTGGCGACGGACTGATGGACACAACGTTCTCCTCCGGGGAGGGCTGCTGCTGACCACTGGCTGCTGGGGTGGATGTTATAGCTTGCGTGGGGCGTTGGCTGTTGCTGTTGTTGGGAGTGCTGCTCACAGCGGAGGTCTCTGGGGAACTCATGTTGAGCTCATATAGTGGTTGACGGTGAGTGGAGTATTACTGATCCCAGCAATATACACACTGACTGGCAGAGTACGCAATGCTATATAGTGTGGCTGAGCGGTGTACACAGAGTGGCAGTAAACACAATGCTATATAGTCTGGCTGAGCGAGCGGTGTACTACTGTTCCCAGCAGAATCAGAGTGGCAGTAAACAATGGTATATAGTCTGGCTGAGCGGTGTACACAGAGTGTCAGTAAACAATGGTATATAGTCTGGCTGAGCGAGCGGTGTACTACTGTTCCCAGCAGAATCAGAGTGGCAGTAAACAATGGTATATAGTCTGGCTGAGCGGTGTACACAGAGTGTCAGTAAACAATGGTATATAGTCTGGCTGAGCGGTGTACACAGAGTGTCAGTAAACAATGGTATATAGTCTGGCTGAGCGGTGTACACAGAGTGGCAGTAAACACAATGCTATATACTCTGGCTGAGCGAGCGGTGTACTACTGTTCCCAGCAGACACAGAACAGTAAACAGAATGCTATATAGTGTGGCTGAGCGAGCGGTGTACCACTATTCCCAGCAGACACAGAACAGTAAACAGAATGCTATATAGTGTGGCTGAGCGAGCGGTGTACCACTATTCCCAGCAGACACAGAACAGTAAACAGAATGCTATATAGTGTGGCTGAGCGAGCGGTGTACCACTATTCCCAGCAGACACAGAACAGTGAACAGAATGCTATATAGTGTGGCTGAGCGAGCGGTGTACCACTATTCCCAGCAGACACAGAACAGTGAACAGAATGCTATATAGTGTGGCTGAGCGAGCGGTGTACCACTATTCCCAGCAGACACAGAACAGTAAACAGAATGCTATATAGTGTGGCTGAGCGAGCGGTGTACCACTATTCCCAGCAGACACAGAACAGTGAACAGAATGCTATATAGTGTGGCTGAGCGAGCGGTGTACCACTATTCCCAGCAGACACAGAGTGGCAGTAAACAGAATGCTATATAGTGTGGCTGAGCGAGGTACACAGAGTGGCAGTAAACAGAATGCTATATAGTGTGGCTGAGCAAGCGGTGTACTACTATTCCCAGCAGACACAGAGTGGCAGTAAACAGAATGCTATATAGTGTGGCTGAGCGAGGTACACAGAGTGGCAGTAAACAGAATGCTATATAGTGTGGCTGAGCAAGCGGTGTACTACTGTTCCCAGCAGTGACACAATGACAGGGGGGACCCTGGCTAGCGTGGCTGGAGCGCGAACTACCCTGCCTGCCTACCCAAAGCTAAACCCACAGACAAATGGCGGAGATATGACGTGGTTCGGGTATTTATTTACCCGAACCACGTGACAGTTCGGCCAATCAGAGCGCGTTCGGGTCCGAACCACGTGACCCGTTCGGCCAATCACAGCGCTAGCCGAACGTTCGGGGAACGTTCGGCCATGCGCTCTTAGTTCGGCCATATGGCCGAACGGTTTGGCCGAGCACCGTCAGGTGTTCGGCCGAACTCGAACATCACCCGAACAGGGTGATGTTCTGCAGAACCCGAACAGTGGCGAACACTGTTCGCCCAACACTACTTTAGATTGTAAGCTCACAAGGGAAGGGCTATCTCACCCTTTTGTGTCTTGGAATTTGTTATTAATTTTGTGTCTTCCAATTCATTATACATTTTATTCATCATGTTACATTTGTCACTGTTATTAACAATTCTGTATTTTGTACCAGTGTCTGTATTTGCTGTATACCATTGTCTGTATTATTTCTCTCTCTCTCTGTTGAGAGAGAGAGAGAGAGAGAGAGACAGAGATTTGATAGAAATTGTTTCTTCAATGGACGTGAGCTAAGGCGTTTCGTGGTCCAAAGGGCCACTTCTTCAGTGGGTTTCCTAGAGACAAATAAGTACATGCTGTATATATGCAAGCAGTATAGGACTTTTCACACCAAAAATCGCAATCATAGCTAGTGGTCAGGTCAGGCTGTATGTGTAGTGATCTATGAGTGAAACATAAGAGGATCATGGTCCGTAGTCTATGAACAGTACTATATTGTGAATTGTATTGTGGTCATGTCATCCTCTGTGGTTGTGACTTGGGGGAGTGGAGGGTTATAGTGTTCTATATGGCATCTAGTTGTTCTGAAAATTTGGGGAAGGTTTTCTATATATATTTAGATTGTCCTACAGTTTTAATACAACCATTTCTCGTGGCTGTCATGTTAGTGGTGTAGTGTTATTGTTACTATATGTATAGTTTGATGTATTTTGAGTATGACCATGGTCAGTGGTCATCAGAGTCAGAATCATTTATTTTGCCAAGTACAACGGAGGTTGTACCCGTTATTATTTTTGGCACGTACAGGGTCGGTGATGGTACAGTAACAGCAAGATAGTTGCAATAACAGCAAGATAGTTGCAGATATACAAGCAGTCATCATATTACATTACACGTTGCACATTACACAATACATTTGACTAGATGGGTCCATCTGAGTGCTATGTCGAGTGGAGCTGCCAGACTCTGTGTGGCGCTCAACTGCTCTGCAGCAATTACAGACACCCCGCCGCATGTCTTGGAAAGTGCAGGTGGTGAGAGAGAAGGAGAGAAAGAAGAAGGAGCGATAGTAGATAGATAGATAGATAGATAGATAGATAGATAGATAGATAGATAGATAGATAGATAGAAAGTCTGAGGGTCCCCATAGGTGGAGAATAACCGTCCAAGCCATGCTTGCAGAAGTTTAGCCCTTAGGTCTACGGCCTGGTCCAGTGCGGATGGTGGGAAGTGACAAACCTGGCCATGCCTCTTGCCCCCTGGCCATACATGGCCATACGAGCAGGTGGTCGGCATGGGAGTGGCATTCATCATGCTGAAGTGTAGAGTTCTACGTATGAATTGTGTGATGACCCTGGCCAATGCTCAGGTCATGTTGTGGGTGTGGTGTGCTATGTATAGCCTGTGATAGAATTGTGTGTACATGGTCAGTAGCCAGGACATGTTTGAGTTGTAGTGTTATATATGTGTTATATGTGTTGTGGGTGTATGCAATGTGTAGCTGTTGATAGATTTGTGTTATGTTCGTGGCCAGTGGTTGGGTCAGGCTGAGGGTGGAGTGTTTTACGTGTAGATTGTGAGATGATTGTGTTATGATCATGGCCAGTGGTTGGGTCAGGCTGAAGGCCCAAACACACGTCGGATTTCTCCGAACGACGGGTCGTTTGAACGTCCCGTCGTTCAGTCGTCCGCATGCCAAATCGGGCGTGTGTACAGACTGTCGTTCGGGTGATAAGACTGGTCTTGAGCGATCCACCCGAACAACAGTCTGTACACACGCCCGATTTGGCGTGCGACGACTGAACGACGGGACGTTCAAACGACCCGTCGTTCGGAAAAATCCGACGTGTGTATGGGCCTTGAGGGAGTGTTTTATGTGTAGATTGTGAGATGATTGTGTTATGATCGTGGTCAGGCTTCTGGCCATGTTGGAGGTTTATTATTCTGTGTATAGAGTTTGACAGAACTGTGTTGTTATCATGGTCAGTGGTCGGGTCATGTTGGTGTTGTATGAAGTATATAGATTGTGATGTTACTATGTAATTATCATGGTCAGTGGTTGGAGTTGTATACAGTATACAGAGTGAGATATTACTGTGTTATTATCCTGATCAGGGCATGTTGGAGTTGTGTTGTATACAGTATATAGAGTGATATTACTGTGTTGTTATCATAGTCAGTGGTCGGGTCATGCTGGACTTGTATAGTGTATATAGAGTGTGATATTACTGTGTTATTATTATGGTCAGTGGTCGGGTCATACTGGAGTTGTATAGAGTATATGGAGTGTGATATTACTGTGTTGTTATCATAGTCAGTGGTCAGGTCATACTGGAGTTGTATAGAGTATATGGAGTGTGATATTACCGTGTTGTTATCATAGTCAGTGGTTGGGTCATACTGGAGTTGCATAAAGTATATGGAGTGTGATATTACCGTGTTGTTATCATAGTCAGTGGTTGGGTCATGCTGGAGTTGTATAGCGTATATAGAGTATGATATTACTGTGTTGTTATCGTAGTCAGTGGTCATGCTGGAGTTGTATAGCGTATATAGAGTATGATATTACTGTGTTGTTATCGTAGTCAGTGGTCATGCTGGAGTTGTATAGCGTATATAGAGTGTGATATTACTGTGTTGTTATCATAGTCAGTGGTCGGGTCATGCTGGAGTTGTATAGCGTATATAGAGTATGATATTACTGTGTTGTTATCGTAGTCAGTGGTCATGCTGGAGTTGTATAGCGTATATGGAGTGTGATATTACTGTGTTGTTATCATAGTCAGTGGTCGGGTCATGCTGGAGTTGTATAGAATATATAGAGTGTGATATTACTGTGCTGTGATCACAGTTGTGGGTTGGCTCGTGCTTTAGATAAAGCACTTTATGTATCAGAATTATCCCATATTGTGTTCCGATCACAGTTTGCACAAACTGATGAGCAAATTGCAAATCTCAATTCAGAAGCACAGAGAGATGGATGGACAGATGGATGGATGAATGGATGGGATGGAGGGATGGATGGATGAATGGATGGGATGGATGGATGGGTGGATGAATGGATGGGATGGAGGGATGGATGGATGGAAAGATGGATGGCTGGGTGGATGGACAGAGGGATAGATGAATGGATGGGATGGATGGACAGATGGATAGAGGGATGGAGGGATAGATGCATGGATGGGATAGATAGATGGATGGATAGGTGGATGGAAAGATGGATGGCTGGGTGGATGGAGGGACAGATGGATGGATAGATGAATGGATGGGTGGATGGGTAGATGGATGGATGGGTGGATGGAGGGACAGATGGATGGATGTATGTATGATCCAGAGGAACCCTTTAAACATCTCCAGATGGAGACAGTGCGGCCATGTCCTATCAGTGATATGAAGTAAATAATAGATAAGAGATGCAGAATGTTTGATCCCTGCTCTGGATGTATCTCTGCTCTATACAGATAAGTCTCTCTCCAGGTCCCTCAGCCAAGCCTGTGTCACAGTTGCAGATATAAATAGACTCGGCGTGACCCAGTGTGACGCGGGGATAGCAGAGCTGCGCTGCCCTAAATCTGAGCGGTAGCGAGAGATGGAGACTCTCGGCTGCACACCTCCCCAGCTATCACAGACACTTCCATTCCTCTGCTGTCTGTGATTGGAGGGGCGGCTCTGGCAATGTGAGATTATCATTGCCATAGTTTGTGTGAGGAATCTGAAGGAAGCAGCGCTCAATTCTGCACAAGGACATAGAGTTATGTAACAGCCCAGCCCCTGGCTCTGGGGGAGGAGTGACATCACATACAGCCCCGCCCCCCAGTGCTGTGAGGACCAGAGCACTGTATAGCAGCTGTGAGAGCCTTCTGTGTGATGTGTGCCAGTGAGCTGAGCCCCGATCACGCCAGTTACTCAATATAGCAAGCCAGGGAAAATACATGCTTCATACGTTAAAGAGGCAATGGAGTGACATCCTATAGACTAATCCACGGCTGCAATTAAAGGAAAATTAACCCGAAAAAAAGTAGGCAGTTAAAATCTGACAGAAGACTGGTCTTGGACCAGTCCATCTCCTCATGGGGGATTCTCAGGGTTTTCTTTGTTTTCCTGAACAGCAGTTTAACTGTCAAAATAGTAAGATGCCAGCAAGCCTTCCTACTCACTTGCACACTATTTTGTCAGTTAGGCTGTTCAGGAAATGCTGTTGAAAACGAAGAAAACCCTGAGAATCCCCCACGAGGAGATGGACTGGCTCAAAACCTGTCGGTTCTGTCAGATTTTAATTGCCAACCTACCTTGAAGCATCCTATCCCCGATAATACACACAAATACGACATACATCATCCTGCTCACCCACACAATACTTAACACCCTGGCGCCCCTCGTAAAACAGCATTTTTAACCCCCCAAAAATACAGCATCCTGCCCCCCCTCCCAGACAGAGATAGTCTAGTTGAGGGGACCCAGTGGAAAACACTACACTTCCTTGTCCTTCCACTGTGCATTAAAAGTTATGTTGTGTAAGTTTATCCCCGTATCTGCAAGGGTTTCCTCTGGATACTCCGATTTCCTCCCACATCAAAAACATACACAAAAAAATGAAATAACAGTGTCTGGATAGTGTACAGTAATGGTTAAGGGCTCTGACTCTGACACAGACAACCTGGGTTTGAACCTCGGCTCCTCCTGTTTAGTAAGCCAGCACCTATTCAATAAGGAGACCTTGGGCGAGACTCCCTAACACTGCTACTGCCTATAGAGCGCATCCTAGTGGCTGCAGCTCTGACACTTTAACCACTTTCCCTCCCCCGGGCCAAGTATCTACATCCCTGCTTTACCCCCACTTCAATACATTGCAAAGTGAGAAGTTAAAAGAGAGAAGAGGGATCAAGAAATGATTGATATTCGCCATGTGATTTGTTCATGTTGTTTGATCCCCAATTAGCCTGCAGGTCATCATCTTTACTACTGGCAGACATGACAAAAAAACTGCCCCAATAAACGTAATCTCAACGTTAGAATTTTTTTTTTAAATATGTTATGGTTTTGAAACTTGCAAGGTTATAATTTTTGCCATAATATTTCGTTTGTATGTACACATTTTATGTTATCAAATATGTTATTGTTTCTACATTTGTAAGGGTGTTTGTGCAAGGGGGAATGGTTGGTTTAGGCACAACCAGGAGGGGGGGGGTTGGGGAAAGTCTTATGGTTAGGCGCCATCGGGGAAGTCTTAGGGTTAGGCACCTCCAGGGAACTCTTAGGGTTAGACACCATTGGGGGAGTCTTAGGGCTGGGCACCATCAGGGGGGTGTTATGCTGGGCATACACGGCGTCGAGGGAGGCTTATCAACGGAGCCTGATGGCTCGATTGACAATATCCGACATGTCCGATCACCGCGGGAATCGATTCTGCGCTCGATACCCACGGGCGGACAATAGCGGCGAATCGAGCGAAAGATAACAAGCGCCGGCGGGGACGAGCGGGAATCGATCCGGGCGCGCGCGCGGACAAGTGGGGACGCGGCTGGAGTTGATCCGGCGGACGATTAGCCACCGGATTGACTCCCGCCGTGTCCCCGCTCGTCCCCGTGTATGCCCAGCATAAGGGTTAGGCACCACCGGGGAGTCTTAGGCCCCTTTTACACTTAATCAGTTGCTCTCAGTTATAACTGAAAGAAAACTGATTGTCAAAGTAAGTCCCATGTTTTCCAATGGCACCTTTCACACTTAACGCGTTTTTCATGAAAACTTTTTTCCCAATGCACTGCTATGGAAAAAACATGTACCAACGCATACTAACGCGTACCAACGCACACCAACTGATTAAGTGTAAATGGGCCCTTAACAAGTTTTAACTGAAATCTTCTTCCCAATGCACTGCTATGGAAAAAACGCATACCAACGCGCACTAACGCGTAACGCACACTAGCGCATACCAACTGATTAAGTGTAAACGGGGCCTTAGTGTTAGGCACCACCAAGGGGGGGGGGGGGGAGTCTTAGGGTTAGGCACCACCAGAGGGGTCTTAGGGTTAGGCAAGTTATGTTGTAATGATTTACAAGCGTGGTCCTGTGCATAGGGCTACTGTTGGCCTGATTCCATCATTGCTGCTGCTACAGGGCAGTTAGTAGCACCGAATCTCTGTGGGAAAACGGCAGGCTGAAGCACAGACAGTCTGTGGAGCAGGACGTGTCCACTGCCTGCAGCTGAGTGCTGTATACCCTCAGTCTCCCAGCACTGGTAACATTATAAACTGATTTCTCTGTAAACTGTGTGTTGTTTGTACAGTACGCTCATTCCATTCTGTTTACATGTTTTGATGCTTTGTGTACGGCATATTGGTTACATTGTACACTGTGTACTGGTTAGTTTTTATAGTGTATGCTGCTTACATTGTACCTATAGAGATTCAGGAGGTCACACGTGCCTTCCAAAAAGGAAACAAAAACAGAGAGACGCCAGTAGCGTAGTAAGTCACCAACACTCAATCGGTGCTCCATCCTACTTCTTACTGCTGCCATTATACAGGGCCGGCTCTAGACTTTTTGCTGCCTGAGGCAAACATGTGAAGCGCTCCCCCCCCCCCCCCCATTTGGAATGATCGCACAACACCCGACAACTTACTCTGCTTCATTGAATGTTCTCACATGACATTCTGGCTGGCACACTGACTGGCTGTGAGTCTGTGACAAACAAACTGCTCACCCTCCACCTGCCACTCCTTTCCTCCTAAGTCAGGACAGCAGTGCCACCTCCTCCCTTCTGCTGTGCAAGTCAAATGAAACACTGCTGCTCTCCTGCCTCCCCCTCCTCATTCACTGTCAGGCTCCTCACACAGCACAACAAGCTGCTTTTCCCCAATGATGACCTGACCTCTTCACCTCGATCACTCTCCTCTAGCTCCTCCTACTCTGACTGGATTACTGTAAACACAAAGTACAAAGATGCTGCTCCTGTAATCTCTGCGCCTGATGCAAATAATTCACCTTGCTTCATGAGAGAACTGGCCCTGCTGCCATAAGACACTCATTGTGGACTGGGTTCCTGGCCACTCGATTACTAACTGGCTAGTATCTAGACTATTAGCAAGTTTAATTAAAGTGACTGAGTCCAAAAGAAAAAAAATCAGCCTCTGTGTGGCCATGTTTTCCGTTATCAGCTTGATATGCAGTATATTTCTACCTCATTCTGCCTTTGCCACCGTCAGGACAAGAAATTAGGGACAGTTCCCCAGAGAGGGCCATAGACAGCAATAAACATCCAAAATCTGTTTTTATACCAGCCTTTCAATGTACTGTGCTTATATTTGAAGTGCACCAGAAGTGACATGATAAGACAAACATAGGTATGTATAGTACTAGTCCTACTAATAAATTGTCTGAAGTACCGCTCTGTTTTCCTTCACAGAAGTAGTAAAAAAAGAACAAAATAGATTTGTTATCTATGCAAGTAAGCTTGTTAGATTTAGTTAGATATCCCGTCACAGCCGCTGTTTAGAATTCATTCTGAAAATGAAGCCCTTAAAGAGACTCTGAAGTCTCCCGAAAATGAGGTTTTTACTTTAAAAACCTCATTAAACATTATTGCCCCTCTTAAAACGCAGCTGAACCGCGGCTGAAAACCCCCTCAATCACCCCAAACTCACGGGGTACATCGCGGGCTCCTTCCGCATAGAGGCAGTGCAGCTCTGCCTCTATGGGCGTGTCAATCAGCCCGGATAGCCGCTTCTCCCCGCACCCTTAGTCGTCCCTCCCTGAAAGGCAGAGATAAGCGCTGATTGATGAGCATAGAGGCGGCAGCAAAATCCACGACCAAAAAAGTCGAGGATTTTGCCTGCCGAGTAAGGGGTGAGTTTGGGGTGATTGAGGGGGTTTTCAGCCGCGGTTCTGCAGCGTTTTAAGAGCGACTATAATGTTAATGAGGTTTTTCAAATAAAAACCTCATTTTCAGGAGACTTCAGAGTCTCTTTAAAAAGGAATTACAGTGAAAATAATGTGATAAAAAAGTGATTAATTTTTACAATAATTATGTATAAATGATTTAGTCGGTGTTTGATCATTGTAAAATCTTTCCTCTCCCTGATTTACATTCTGACATTTACCACATGGTGACATTTTACTGCTGCCAGCCAGGTGATGTCACTGGATGGAGATGCTGCTTGCTTTTGTGGCAGTTGGAAACAGCTGTTATTTCCCACAATGCAACAAGGCTCCCACAGTGTGATGTTAGTACCTCAGTGCTGTGAGGCACTGTCACACTGTGTGAGGGGTTTCACCACAATATCAGCCATACAGAGCCCCCTGATGATCCGTTTGAATAAAGGAATAGATTTCTCATAGGAAAGGGGGTATCAGCTACTGATTGGTTATAATTTCTCTTTAAACTGAAACTGTTGCTAATGTTCTATTTACCATTAGTACTACACATACAATATATTATCTTATAAGTTTAAAATGGGGTCCACTTCTAATTAATAATGTTTCTATTGGGCAGCGTTCACGCTAAATTTCAAGAGTTTTTCCGCATTTTCAATGTTGTGGGTTGCTAAAAACCTACCAAATAGAGGGTGGAGTAAGCGTGTATCGGGGATCAGCCTCCAGAGCGGGTGCCGTGGCCAGCAGTGCTCCGCCACTCACAGTTACACTGCATGATTCGGTCTCCGAGCAGCACACAATCCTTCCGTCCCAGTAGAGGTCAAAGGTCAAAATACGGTTCACCTGATGAAGGGGGCGTCCCCCGAAGTGTGTTGTGTGACCCTTGACCTCTACTGGGGCAGAAAGATTATGTGCAGCATTATTCAATGTAACTGCTGACTAGTGTTGGGCGAACAGTGTTCGCCACTGTTCGGGTTCTGCAGAACATCACCCTGTTCGGGTGATGTTCGAGTTCGGCCGAACACCTGGTGGTGTTCGGCCAAACTGTTCGCGTTCGCCCGAACTGCCAAATTACTAGCCGAACAGGGCCCCTGTTCGGCCGAACAGGGCCCTGTTCGACCGAATACGGCCCCCCTATGGGGTCGCAGGCATAAGGGGGGAGCATGCCCCGATCGCGGGGGGGGGTCGGAAATTCCCCCCACCCCCTCCGCTAGCGCTCCCCCCTCTGCCCGCTTCCCCATACAAAAGTTGCAAGAAGTACCTGTATCCGGGTGGTAGTGGGTGGCTGTCTGGCTGGCAGTGGGCGGCACTATGCAGTGACTAAATGAGGAGGAGGAGTCCGGAGAGTGACGCGTTGAGGGAGGCCGGGCAGCGGGCGGTTCAGCAGTACTACTGCTGAACCGCCCGCTGCCCGGCCTCCCTCAACGCGTCACTCTCCGGACTCCTCCTCCTCATTTAGTCACTGCATAGTGCCGCCCACTGCCAGCCAGACAGCCACCCACTACCACCCGGACACAGGTACTTCTTGCAACTTTTGTATGGGGAAGCGGGCAGAGGGGGGAGCGCTAGCGGAGGGGGTGGGGGGAATTTCCGACCCCCCCCGCGATCGGGGCATGCTCCCCCCT
Organism: Hyperolius riggenbachi; assembly: GCF_040937935.1. Taxonomy (NCBI): domain Eukaryota; kingdom Metazoa; phylum Chordata; class Amphibia; order Anura; family Hyperoliidae; genus Hyperolius; species Hyperolius riggenbachi. Next base: position 55,049,080 of record NC_090646.1, read on the forward strand.
TATGCCTGCGACCCCATAGGGCCCCTACAAGCGGGATGTTCGGGGAGTTCGGGGTTCGGCCCGAACATGCCGAACATTGCGGCCATGTTCGGCGAACTTTCCCGAACCCGAACATCCAGGTGTTCGCCCAACACTACTGCTGACCATGGCGCCCGCTCTGGAGGATGATCGCCGATACATGCTGCTTACTTCACACTCTATGTGGTAGGTTTTTTTCTTGTACCTGTGTGTTAAACAATATATTTTGATACCTTGCCATGGTGGCGCAATATGTTTTTTTGTTTCTCTTTTAAAAATATTTTACTGGTGACGTTGCTGTCTGCCTGGCTTGTTCCACATTATATAGCGTTGGTTCTATTCATCCAATGTGATTTCTGTATACAAATTTGCCAAAGTGGCTGTTGGATAACATTTTAGCTGGTCTGTGAGCTAACTATTAGTGAAGCCTAGAGCTCTTAACCACTTTTTCCACTACTACTGTATGTCTACGTCCATTGTGACTTCATCTAAGCCATGAGGACGTAGATATACGTCTTGTAGCTGAAGCACAGCTGTGCAGGATTGCGCATTGTTCCTGTGCAAAACCACCAGAACTATCTGCTGCAGCACTAATTGGTGAAAGTGAATATATGTTCCCAGAGCCAATAAGATTGATTTTTATCATTTAAAATATTTTTATTTTCTTAGTTCATAGTGAAAAATACACACTGTAGCATTATTTTAGAATTAAATATCTTTACCATAAATTGTGACAGGAAAGTTATTTACCATATATACTCACATATAAGCCGACCCGCATATAAGCCGAGGTACCCACTTTTCCCTCAGAAACCAGGAAAAAGTGATTGACTCGCGTATAATCCCCCTTCCCAGTATAGCCCACTCCACAGTAGCCAGATGTGCCCCAGTACAAGTCAGCACCCCTCCCCATAGTCAGATGTGCCACAAGGACAATAGTTGTGTCTCAAGACCCCACTAGATGGCGTCATAGATATGATACACAGCGATTGCCACACTGAAAGAATCCCCGATCATTGCACTGCTGACACGTTGCTTGCATGCTCCGCTCCACAAGCCAGGGGACACAGGTAGTCCTAAGCAGCGCACTCTGTACATCATGTTGCAGGGGATGGGAGGCATGGACACAGCAGGGAGCCACTAGCAAAACCTGCCAGTAACAAAACCTGCTCCACCATCTGTTCTGCTCCACTGACTCGCATATAAGCCGAGGTGGTGGTTAGACTTTTCAGCACATTTTTTGTACTGAAAAATTAGGCTTATATGCGAGTATATACAGTAAGTTTTGTGATAAACGGTAGAAGTAGCTTTTGCTTTTTATCGACAGTAGCACTTTTTATTTTTAAACTGGAATTGGTAAAACTGAGAAATAATGTGTTTTTTCATTTTTTTTTTCACCTCTTTTTCCTTTTAAAATGCATAGAAAACAAAATTGTTTGAGGGAAAAAAATGCCATACAATGAAAGTTAGTCTTGAAAGAAACTACATATATTTCATTTAGGTGTCATAAGTAGGGATAACTTTATTGATTGATTAAAATAGGGACATGGCTAAAATGTCAAAACTGCTCTGGTCCATAAGGTGGAAACAAGGTCTCAATGTGAAGTGGTTATTTATGTGTTTGCTATTATTTCATCTTCAAGGTTTTTGTGTGCTATTTTTCATTTTCAAGGGTTTTTTGTGCATGTTTTTTTTGGGATCGCAATTTTTTGTGCGTACCAATGAAATTAATTAAATGAAAGTGTATGTAATGAAAAGTGCATGCAATTTTTTGCAAACCGAATGTGATTTTACTGCGTTTACATTGACTTACATTACATGTGATCCACACATCACTTGCAAGAAAATGCAACATGGGAAAAATGTAATCAGAAATTCAATGCCATCGACTTCCATTAGTTGTGCAGCGAATTCAAATTCTCATGCTGGAAGCCCACTTATTAAAACAAGTGGTGCAAAAACGCATTAATCTTTTATGTAATGGAATCCTATGGGGGTTGCATTTGGCCTCCATACGGTGCGTTTTTTTTGTGTGTGCTGCTGAATATACAGTTACCGGCGTTCTGCAGCCACGTCATAAGTGGTGTATTGAGAAAAAAGGTTAACCTGACAAGTTAAATTACATTGAAAGAATACCTTGCATAGCAGATAAAAGTACTTTCTAGATGACCCTCGTACAACATAAAATTAAGCTGACATAAAAAAACTCTGTTGACTGTGATCTTTTTTTGTTCTAGATGCCAAAGGGACGATCCGGGAGATCGTTCTTCCGAAGGGTCTGGATCTGGACCGACCGAAACGCACCAGGACCTCCTTCACGGCGGAGCAGTTGTACCGGCTGGAGCTGGAATTCCAGAGGTGCCAGTATGTTGTGGGCCGGGAAAGGACGGAACTGGCCAGACAGCTCAATTTGTCAGAAACACAGGTGAGGAACGACCACCCTTTACCCTTCGCAAAGTGATAAATCCGCCATCTGGGAGCCTATGGTAAACCGTATGCCAAGATCTTACCTTTTCTGTGCTAACAAGGCATTCCAGTTAATGAGACTGAATATGCATTTTTTGACCAGAAGCGGAAGTTGGACATTGGCAGGCCACTACGCTAAGTGGTCAACTGATGCGGCAAATTCAAGAATAACTTAATCCTTTCGGACCTGACAAAGTCCCAAAGTGTGTAGAGCGACGGCAAAGCAAACAGCAAAGTTCAGCGGCGCCATTGCATTCCTCAGCTCTTCCCCCTGCCCCTTGCCTCCTGTGTCCTCTTACCTCTGTTTCCACAGAGGAAATATACAGGGCACTTGTGTACACTCTCTCTCTCTCTCTCTCTCTCTCTCTCTCTCTCTCTCTCTGCTGTGTTTACTTGTGGTCTCTGGCTTTTATTGGACATGGAAAAAGTGTTTTCAGTGCTTTGCGCAATAAATCTCTGAAATGTGTACAAGTCAGCATTTACAGTTGGGGGTGGGATTTTTCAATGTCTCGTCTGGGCTTCCAACATCACTACCATACAGTAGACAGCTTTGGTGTTAGAAAGCTCCACACTCGGAAGCCCCACCTCCTAGGCCACCTAACAGCTTTTAGCAGTATACAGGAGATGACATCACAAAGGGGCTAATATATAAAGCAGGCAAAGTGGTTGTTTATCATAAAAATGCTGTTATATGTTAAAAATGTTGCCTTTTTTAGATGGCCAGATTGATACAATCCCCACTGTCCACGGAATTGCTGTTTCCATTATTTACCAGTACTTTTGTGGCAATCATTGTATTTAGAGTTGGTGGTCAGTTTGATTGTCATTTTATTAAGAGTCTAAATGGCAAATGCAGGGGGTCACCGGGCTATGGTGGGCCAACAACTTAGCCTATAGAGGAGTCCATTCTTAAGATTATGCATTGAAGTGGCTATGCTTATTATGGGTAGGAGGAGGATCATGATGGCTACACTAATTTTATGACCCATGGCAGATGAGTCTCTAGGCTGTGAGCAGGGCCATTTATGACTTACTGTATATACTCGCATATAAGCCTAATTTTTCAGTACAAAAAATGTGCTGAAAAGTTACCCCCCTCGGCTTATATGCGAGTCAGTGGAGCAGAACAGGTGGTGGAGCAGGTTTTGTTACTGGCAGGTTTTGCTAGTGGCTCCCTGCTGTGTCTGTGCCTCCCATCCCCTGCAACATGATGTGCAGAGTGCGCTGCTTAGGACTACCTGTGTCCCCTGGCTTGTGGAGCAGAGCGTGCAAGCAACGTGTCAGCAGTGCAATGATCGGGGATTCTTTCAGTGTGGCAATCGCTGTGTATCATATCCATGACGCCATCTAGTGGGGCCTTGAGACACAGCTGTATCATCCTTGGGGCACATCTGCCTATGGGGAGGGGGGCTAACTTGTACTGGGGGCACACCTGGCTACTGGGAGGAGGCTATACTGGGGAGGGGGCTTATACGCAAGTCAATCACTTTTTCCTGGTTTCTGAGGGAAAAGTGGGTACCTCGGCTTATATGCGGGTTGGCCTTTATGCGAGTATATATGGTATTTGGTGCTCCAGAAAGAAACCCCGTGTCACCTCCCCTTCCCCCCCACACCCTTCAACAACAGTACTCCTAGGTTTGAATTTTGGCACATTCTGCATGTTGTCTCAATGTTTTCATGGTTTTCACATTTTTGTATTCCTCCCACATTCCACTGAGACTGCTGTGTAGTGGTGATGGAAGTAGTAAGTCAGGGAGCTGCCACTGTTACAGCTGATGATCTTAGCGATCCCATTTACCAACAAGTGAATTGCAGTTCCTGAGAGCAAATGGTGCTCCAGGCAAGTGACTGAAATATCTTTGCTAAGAAATGGCTGTGGGGGTTGTCAAGGGAGAAGGCCTAAAGAGTATGAATGTTGCGGGGCTCCTAGGAAAGTTTTACTAGTATCCCATAAGTTGATGTTATTAGGCCTCTTACTTAACTCAAATAACATGGGTGTATGACGGGCTCTATGCCCCAGACTGCATCTCTACCAAGACATCGTAGGCAGGAAGTCCAATTTACTTATCTTTCAGTTTGGGGGCGAGCGTATAATTGTACTTACATGCATAAGTGCTGTTGTGTAACCTGTAACTCCTGTGGTCTTGATGATGAAGGAGGCCGGGGCCCCAGGGATCTTTTGTTGCAGGATGTTTATAACACAGCTGAACGATGGCAACACTCAATCAGTAATAACTATAAATGAAAAAAATGCTTCCGAAAGTCCGTCACTAAAAAGGCAATTGCTAAAATTTAAATAATACATTTAAATAATAAATAATAATTTTGTGCAGTTGAAAGTGCGAGACTCCAGCCGATGTCAGAATCAACTTTCAGACCATTATTTCATTTTTAATCTCCCAACGTGCCCATTGCCTCGGGATTCTAAAGCTCAGCGGATTGTTCAGAAACAACCTTATCAGTCCGCCGACAGCGCATACACACTGTCAGCTAAAGACCGCCCAGCGGGAGGGTCCGGCGGACCCGTCATTGCATTTGGTAGTGCGTGTGTACGCACCTTAAAAGCCTTCGGCAAGCCAATGTTTCCTGCCCTGTTTACTGGGTTAAAGTGAAAGGTTCACAGCATGTTTGAGGTTGATAAGAGCAGAGCCTTTATCTTGCTTTTCAGTCCGATTCTTACAATATCAAAGAACTTTAGTTAATTGTAGACTCACTTTAGTTGAACACTTCCTGCCTTGCCTTCTAAACCCTGAGGTTCCGTTACATGTTTCTATGGAGTTTAGAGCACTGCTAGTGTTTTTTCTAAATTGAAATAACACTTAAAGGAATGTTTTTTCCTATGTAGCTTTCCATGATGGAGGAACTATATCTTATCCAGGCCTCGATTTACCCCACAGGAGCCAGTAGACACAGATGTCCTGGCACCCTAGACTTTGCCCTCCATGAACCTACAAACACTCACCAAACTGCACCACAAGTATGCTGGCTGGCCCATCTGTCACTTCTTTATTACTTCCCTTGTCCATCTATACCAGGACCTCAAGGCACAGGAACAGCTTCTTCCCCTCAGCGGTCATGTCACTGAACTCTCTTGACTCACTCCCATTCCCCACCACCACTACCTCCGCATCCACCTCTACTTAGGTCGTTCTCCCTCCAGCAGCTGGAATGGTCTTAAGCATGTCGACAAATTGCAGTACTCCGTATTTCTCCATATCTCTTTCTTGTGTAAATGTTTCATGAAATTACTGTATTGTATTTGTTGGTTGCATAATACATGTTGTCTTTTTGTTATCACCATTGTGTTTCCTCACTGTTCCTTTAGCTCTGCTCTGTGCCAGATCCAATTCCGGGCATGACCCAGTCATGCTTGGCGATAAATAAAATGATTCTGATTCTGATTCTTCAATGGTAGTTACAGGTGCCCCTTAGTATTAGATAGCCAGAGGTACATTCAAAATTAAGAAGGTAGAGGTGCCCCCAACTGAAGGGAAATCTCATCAGTGGAATGCCGAGACTAAGGTGAGTAACCTCTCATTTACACTCTGCTTTGGACTCTGCATAAGTAATGCAGGAGGGAGGCACTTGGGAATAAGAGTGAGCCGCCTTTCTATCATCAGGCGCCTGTAGGCATGTGCCTACAGTGCCTTATGGCAAATCCAGCCCTGATCTTATCCATGTGTTTCAGTACATTTATGCCGAGGATCACATGCACAAAGGAATTACCTTCTCCCTGTGTAATGACCACTACTGGTAGGTAGTCTTTCTCCACCATCCTCAACTTCTATCTAAGTGACTCCAGTCATAAAAGTTTGTAAACGATTGGCTGCAGTTAATGACACTCAAGGGTCCTCTGTAAGGCTCTGTTCCCACCTGCTGCCGGACCACTTACAACCAGCGGGAGTGGACAGTGTAGTGTCCACTCTGATGGTCCACCGTGGTCCAGCTGGAGACTGGGGCAGATGCATTACCCCCATTGGCTATATGGTTAACGAATCTTCCTGCCTGGGATTATCGCGGACTGCACAGAATTGTGGTCCACTTACTGCAACATACCCCACGGATCCATTGCAGGCTGACAAGTGTGAACGGCTAAAGCGCTATAGACACAATAAAAATAAGTAGTATTGTTCCGCCCCTGAACAAGCAATTTTTAACACAACAGATAATGGGGTTTTATATGAACCAATGTTCTCTATTTATTCTTCGTTCACAGTATCTTCAAATCAATTGTGAACGGCTCATATTCATAAAACAAGAGCCGTTCAAAGTTGGTTTAGCAATGAGTCAATGGACAAAGAAATGCCTGTTCTCCGCCCAAGTGGGAACACACCCTGAACGTGAGACGAATTTCTTAATTATGTTAAAAGTCCTGCTCCCTTGTAGTGGTTCCTTGAGATCCTGTATCCAGAAGACAAGCAGGTACTTTTTTTGGTAAAACCTGCCATAAATCCAGGGGCGTAGGGGCCCCAGGTCGCAGCAGTCGCGAGTGCGACTGGGCCTGGCTCCTGAAGGGGCCCGGGGCCCATGTGTCGGAAGCCCGCCCCCCGCCCGTGTGCATATTAGGCTGCTTGCAGTGGCAGAGAGGCACTTACTTACGCGGAGCTGCCCACAGCCACATCACTGCTCTCCTCTCCAGGCAGACTCCTCCCTCCACAGTCGCGTCACTGGATCCTTCCCGGTGTAATGTCAGAATGGGCAGCCCGAGAGCAGCCCAGCACGCTGCAGGGGAAACGTCATCGCGTACTAGAGCATCGGGCTACACGTCTTCAGTACGCGACAATGTAAAGCGCAATAGCTGACATTACACCGGTTTTCTGCTACTGAATTGTATATAAACGTTGTGGCCGCCTCCGCCCACCACTGCAGAAGGGGCGGTGAGCAAGGGGTGGTGTATGCGGCGAGCAAGCGTGGAATATAATGAGAAAGCAGAGCAGCACTAAAATATACACATTCTTCACACTACACGAAACTGCAGCGTTGGAGGATGATGTAGCACGCACGTCCCACAGCCGCATGCGCAGAAGCAACAGAGCTACCTAGTGTTGGGCGAACACCTAGATGTTCGGGTTCGCGAACGTTCGCCGAACATCGCCGCGATGTTCGGGTGTTCGCGCCGAACTCCGAACATAATGGAAGTCAATGGGGACCCGAACTTTCGTGCTTTGTAAAGCTTCCTTACATGCTACATACCCCAAATTAGCAGGGTATGTGCACCTTGGGAGTGGGTACAAGAGGAAAAAAAATATTTGAAAAAGAGCTTATAGTTTTTGAGAAAATTGATTGTAAAGTTTCAAAGGAAAAACTGTCTTTTAAATGTGGAAAATGTCATGTTTCTTTGCACAGGTAACATGCTTTTTGTCGCCATGCAGTCATAAATGTAATACAGAGAAGAGGTTCCAGGAAAAGGGACCGGTAACGCTAACCCAGCAGCAGCAGCACACGTGATGGAACAGGAGCAGGCGCAGGAGGAGAAGGCCATGCTTTTTGAGACACAACAATCCAGGCCTTGCATGAGGACAAGAAGCGTGCGGATAGCATGCTTTTTACCGCCATGCAGTCATAAATGTAATAAAGATAAGAGGTTCAATAAACAGGGACCGGGCGTCAACGCTAACCCAGCAGCAGCAGACGTGATGGAACAGGAGGAGGCGCAGGAGGAGAAGGCCACGCTTTCAGGTGCAACTCAGGCCTTGCATGAGGACAAAAAAATGTGTGCGCAAAGCAATGCAATGAGTAGTTTTCAGGACACAATGGGCTATTCGGAGGAGCTATTCCCACCCCCACAATCTTCTACCTGTGAAAGGTCAATGGAACAGCCACAAATGTTGTGCCCGGATTCACAACCTTTTTCTGTGGAAAATGCACCTCGCACTGAAATGCAAGGCGAGGCCGAGGATGAACATGACGTCAACAACTCAACATGACGCAAAATGGGGGCGGAACAGAAAGCTGCTTTCAATGTTTTGAAGGCCTTAATTGCCTCCGGTGGCCAGTTAGATGCATCATTCATCACACCCAAATCCCAGAGCAATGTGTGCAGGAATTTGAATCGCAGGAGGTGTACCGAGATCATCTGGACAAGTGACCAAGTGACCAAGTGACAAGTGACAAAGTGACAAAGTGACCAGTGACAAAGTGACAAAGTGACAAAATGACAAAGTGACAAGTGACAAGTGACAAAGTGACAAGTGACAAGTGACAAAGTGACAAGTGACAAAGTGACAAAATGACAAAGTGACAAAGTGACCAGTGACAACTGAGAGGTTGTTCTGGGGAGCTCCACTGCACTCAGTCGCATATGAGGAGGGGTCTCGTCGGGACTGCTGATCCTCCTCAGCTTGCTCAAAGCCTTGAGGGTTCCTGAAGATCCTCTGCTTGGAGTTCGCCGGGGTTCAGCTTGGTGTCGGGGTCGGCGGCGTCCTCCTCACTCCAACGTGGCAGATCTTCTGTTGAAGGAAAAAAAAACAAACATTGTTAAAAGTCCAGTACCGCTTCTGAAGGACTCACCAAGAGATGCAGGAGCGCTTCAATCTAGCGCACCATCGCTCGCTGGGTGATGTCCCTCCCTACGCGCTGGAATTCTACGCTGCACATGCTAGCACGCTTTTGCGCAGTGCCGAGGCGCATTCCAGCAGCTAGCTACCAAGCTTCTGTGGATCTGATTGGGCCACCATGTTGGATCTCTGCCAAGTCCTCCAAAATTTTGAGCAATCCACGTTGCGTGACTGAGCAGTGACAACTCTACAGTCAGCATTACAATACCACTGCTGTGTTTACTGAAGAAATCAATGTTGAAGATGGAAACCGCTGGCATGATGCAAGTGGGGGATTCTGAAGATGAAAACGATCAGCGTGATGATACCAACATCAGGCAACCTGCCTCAGGAAACGCTGGTCCCAGCTATGACAAAGAACAGGACGAGGAACAGCTGGAGTTGGAGCAGGAATTGGATGCCCCCACTGCCGAGGGACAGAGCGGTGCACGTTGGACTTCCACAATTTAGCGGGAATGGACAGCAGAAGAGGAAGAAAGTGATGCTGGTGACGAATATGGTGCATCACAACAATCACAACGCTCACAAGAACATGAAGACAGAGGAGTCTGGCAGGACTCTCTGGCACACATGGCTCAATTCATGCTAGACTGCATTGAACGCGGCCCGCGCATTATTCACTATTCATTATTATTCATTATTCTGGAATCTGGACAACACCAATTACTGGGTTTATACCCAGTTTATACAAACACAATGTTAAAAAACTGATTGAAGAAAGTGTCAGACAGGTCAAAAATGGAACAATTCCAGCAGGCCCTTGAGGATGGAGACTTTAGAGAGGAGATTGACATCCTCCTCCTTCTCTAGCCAGTTGTACGCCGACAGACTGACTTCAGCAAACCCAGGAGGACCAGGAGGGCAGCAAAGAACACAAGCTGCTGCTAGTGCCCAAAAGGGAATGGTATTGGCAGTGTCCTTGGAGTGGGAACATTTTCTGACACCCATGCAGCAGCCCACAGAACAGCAATCGGGCAGTTCCACGTCCTCCAACACCAATCGCCTGGAGAAGATGGTCAAGGTCCAGGACTACAAGTCAGATGGCGTAGCTGTGTTGAACAATCCATCTGCAGACAGACGGTGAGTGTGACAGGCAGCACAGAAGGACCATGGCAACTCACTCATAGTACCACAGTTTGATAGTGCTGCCCAAAAAATTATATGGATCCGTGGACCCGGGCACTGCGGGCAGTACTGGGAAGTGGGAACGCAGATTTTAGTACCTAAACACACGATACAACATGTTTTCCGGGGTCGGACTCTGAGGCACATACAGATGGTCCCGATCATCATCCTCATCATACAACTCTTCTCCTGAGTCTGACCCACCCACCACCTCTGCCACCCCAACATCCCCAGACACAGACCCCTCATCGTCCTCAACATTAACTTGGGATGCTGGCCTGAGCCAGACCTCCTCCTCCACATCAGGCCCCATCATCTCCTCAATGGCAGCCCTCATTAATCGCTCTGGCGACGGACCGATGGACACAACGTTCTCCTCCGGGGAGGGCTGCTGCTGACCACTGTCTGCTGGGGTGGATGTTATAGCTTGCGTGGGGCGTTAGCTGTTGCTGTTGTTGGGAGTGCTGCTCACAGCGGAGGTCTCTGAGGAACTCATGGTGAGCTCATATAGTGGTTGGCGGTGAGTGGAGTATTACTGATCCCAGCAATATACACACTGACTGGCAGAGTACGCAATGCTATATAGTCTGGCTGAGCGGTGTACACAGAGTGGCAGTACACACAATGCTATATAGTCTGGCTGAGCGGTGTACACAGAGTGGCAGTACACACAATGCTATATAGTCTGGCTGAGCGGTGTACACAGAGTGGCAGTACACACAATGCTATATCGTCTGGCTGAGCGGTGTACACAGAGTGGCAGTACACACAATGCTATATAGTCTGGCTGAGCGGTGTACACAGAGTGGCAGTACACACAATGCTATATAGTCTGGCTGAGCGGTGTACACAGAGTGGCAGTACACACAATGCTATATAGTCTGGCTGAGCGGTGTACACAGAGTGGCAGTACACACAATGCTATATAGTCTGGCTGAGCGGTGTACACAGAGTGGCAGTACACACAATGCTATATAGTCTGGCTGAGCCGTGTACACAGAGTGGCAGTACACACAATGCTATATAGTCTGGCTGAGCGGTGTACACAGAGTGGCAGTACACACAATGCTATATAGTCTGGCTGAGCGGTGTACACAGAGTGGCAGTACACACAATGCTATATAGTCTGGCTGAGCGGTGTACACAGAGTGGCAGTACACACAATGCTATATAGTCTGGCTGAGCCGTGTACACAGAGTGGCAGTACACACAATGCTATATAGTCTGGCTGAGCGGTGTACACACAGTGGCAGTACACACAATGCTATATAGTCTGGCTGAGCGGTGTACACACAGTGGCAGTACACACAATGCTATATAGTCTGGCTGAGCGTTGTACACAGAGTGGCAGTACACACAATGCTATATAGTCTGGCTGAGCGGTGTACACAGAGTGGCAGTACACACAATGCTATATAGTCTGGCTGAGCGGTGTACACAGAGTGGCAGTACACACAATGCTATATAGTCTGGCTGAGCCGTGTACACAGAGTGGCAGTACACACAATGCTATATAGTCTGGCTGAGCGGTATACACAGAGTGGCAGTACACACAATGCTATATAGTCTGGCTGAGCCGTGTACACAGAGTGGCAGTACACACAATGCTATATAGTCTGGCTGAGCGGTGTACACAGAGTGGCAGTAAACACAATGCTATATATAGCGTGGCTGAGCGAGGTACACAGTGGCAGTACACACAATGCTATATAGTCTGGCTGAGCGGTGTACACAGAGTGGCAGTAAACACAATGCTATATATAGTGTGGCTGAGCGAGGTACACAGTGGCAGTAAACAATGCTATATATAGTGTGGCTGAGCGAGCGGTGTACTACTGTTCCCAGCAGCGACACACAATGACTGGGGGGGACCCTGGCTAGCGTGGCTGGAGAGCGAACTACCCTGCCAGCCTACTTAAAGCTAAACCCACAGACAAATGGCAGAGATATGACGTGGTTCGGGTATTTATTTACCCGAACCACGTGACCTGTTCGGCCAATCAGAGCGCGTTCGGGGTCCGAACCACGTGACCCGTTCGGCCAATCACAGCGCTAGCCGAACGTTCGGGGAACGTTTGGCCATGCGCTCTTAGTTCGGCCATGTGGCCGAACGGTTTGGCCGAGCACCATCAGGTGTTCGGCCGAACTCGAACATCACCCGAACAGGGTGATGTTCTGCAGAACCCGAACAGTGGCAAACACTGTTCGCCCAACACTAGAGCTACCCAACCTGAGGGGCTGCCCATTCTGACACTACACCGGCCGACGGCCACTTCAATGTCTTCACTTAACTCTTGCTTTCCTCCTTGGCACTGGTCTCCTTGGCAGCTGCTGCAGTGACAGCATGTCACTCCTGTCCTGTCATTGCGCACCGGCACCGCCCTCTCCATATGGCTTTGCACTGATCTCTGGCCTGGCTCCTCCCTTCTTCCTCGAGTGAGTCGAGTCGCAGAGAGAGCACATGCTGCCTACATGTCTACCTGGTAGTGTGGATTACTAGAACTATAGGCAGGCCCGCTGTTTTCTTCTTCCTCCTCCACTCATTAAGCTCCCTACTAGCTCTGCTTCCCTCCTCCTCACCTGTCCTGTCCTCACTCTTCACTGCGGTCCTTCCCCACAAGCTCTATCTCACTCAATGTTAAACAGCGCATGTTCACACTTATCTCCTCCTGGTTTTGCATATGCCTACCTAGTCCTCCTTTCTTTTGCCTTCTCAATTTCCATGAGCATTGCTCAGCACTTTCACTATATACTGTATACTTTATGCTATCCATATTTATATTGTTTATTGTTTGCACAAATTGGTATCCATTTTGTATGGGGAGTTTATTCTATTATTTGCTTTTTGTTATGGAATGTCGGTATTTTACATGGTTGTCCATTATGCAATTTGTGAGCCACCTGCTGTGGTTGGAGGTTATTACTTAAAAAACCAATAGAGAGTGGCGCTGGTTTGGTTCTTACTATAAATTGTTTTATTATAAGATCTCTCATAAAAATGTATATATAGAAAAGAATATATATAAAAGAATATATGAAAAAAGTGGGAAAAAGCATAAAAAAAATGGGAATTGGTCATCCAATCTTACAACACCATTTCCTGTTTGCTCTGATCGGCGGAGGAGATTGGAAGGGGTGGGGGGATGCCGCAGCTCAGCGGCTATCATGTACCTAGTAGCTAGCGCTAGGCTAGCTACATGATTTAAATTTTTTTTTAAAATAGTGCTGCTCAGCTACCCTGGCGCTACCCTGGCGCAATCAATAGAACGCCAGGGTGGTTAATATTATTTATATAGCGCCAATTTCTTCCATCGCGCTGTGTATATTGAGTATATTGGGTTTGATTAATCAAAAGGATTAACCAGTGGAAGCTATGCTCGCTCCTTGAGCACAGCATGCCTTACTAAGTAACACGTACTGCTTCCTCAGCAAAGCGCTCCTTGAAGTAGCGGCCGCTGCTGTTAAGTAGAACCACTATTCACTGGGTGTGTGGGTCCAGATTCCGCATCGGGGCCCTGAGATCTGTAGCTATGCCACTGCATAAATCACTGTGTATTCCCTCAACTTCTGCTTAGTTCTCTTCATAGAGGCCATCCTAAGTTGTCCCACAGTGCAACCTTCCATCGCAGGTCAGCTTGTATTGAACCCTTCCAGATGAAGGAGCTGATTCTGCCAAAATGTCCTGCTCAATGCCGGTTCAAGCTTAGGCTATCCTCATTCTTCAGCAGTGGCACAGTGACAGCCTATCCCTTTTCTTCATTTAGGCTAGTTTAATTGAAGCAGGCTATTCACTTAGATTTTGTAAGAGAGACATTGATTTCTTTTAGCTCAGTATTCAAAATTAGTGATCCAGCGTGCTGAGGAAAACGTCTTCTCTTTTCTCTCGTGTTCTGATGGAACAGGTCCAGTTGACGGATTTCTTCTCTTCAAATATTTTAAATGAGGTTGTAACATCAAACAATAAAAAAAAATGCCCAAAAATAGTCAGTGCCCCAAAAATATATGTTAACTCCCCCTTTTTCTTCCCTGTATGACCCCCAAATTTTTTTTTGTATTTCTACCTGGTCTAGGTGCCTTAGCCTAACTGCAGACACTGTGCAGTGCTAGCGGGATGTGGGAAGTTTTTTTAAGCTACAGTAAAAAGCTTATTCCAGCATGCAAATAACAGAAAACTTCCTATTTTGGATAAGATGAGGACAGTACGACCAGAAGATGATTGAACCCGCCGCCCTTTGAAGCATTTACACAGTTATGCATGCCTGTTGTCTAGGTGATGTTTACTGTGGGGAGGAGTCAGGACAGTAAGCTGTGCCAGTAGGTAAAATTATCACTGATTTTTTTTTTTTATTCTTTTCATATCACATGTGGACTTTCATCCCACTTTAAAGGCCACACTTTGAATTCTGAGACAAGGCAAATCCCTAGTGGTTGCCACTTTTTGCTTGATTTCTAGGATGGACTGATCCCTCAGACAGGTAGCTGGAGCTACAGATATGTGTACAGCCTCACATTTCTCTGTCTATTAATGCATACTACATTGAGTTTTTTGTACAGTCTTTGGAATTTTGAGTGACTTTCATTCTCATGTTGGACCTGATCCATAAGTGACTTTATCAGTACCTGATCACTGGGTGTTTACCATTTCCATACATGTGCAATTCACCAATATTCATTTATTTATATAGCTCTGACATATTATGCAGCGCTGTACAGAGTATGTCACTAACTGTCTATCAGAGGGGCTCACAGTCCCTACCATAGTCATGTCTATGTAAGTATTGTGTAGTGTATGTATCATAGTCTAAGGCAAATCTAGCGGAAGCCAATTAACTTACCTGAATGTTTTAGGGATGTGGGAGGAAACTGGAGTACCCGGAGTAAACTCACGCAGACACGGGGAGAACATACAAACTCCTTGCAGATGCTGACCTGGCTGGGATTCAAACCGGGAACCCAGCGCTGCAAGGCGAGAGCGCTAACCACTACTTGACTAATATCCTGGGGTAGAAACCTCTGCATGTACAAAGTTCTCTTGGTGTATCCTTCCAATACATAGGTAAATCTATTGGCACATCATGGGCAATTACAGCACTGCTCACTCTGAGTTACCCATCACTGAATTTGGGCAAATGGGCAGCAAGCACTACCAATTGTGTCATAGTCATAGTAGAAGACTGAGCCATGATGATGGTGCAGCCAGTCATACAGGATCCCAAGGGGTAGATTATGCCCGTAATGTAAACAGTGCCACCAGATTTGGGATCCATTATGTTAATGAAAGTGTAGCATTGCATTTTAGTAGGAGGGCTTTTTGGTCTCTTTTAGCCCCCTATACTTCCCTAGTGGTTTTGGGTCCCCCCGAGTTGCTTGGCTACTCTGTGATGTTTATGAGAAAGCTGAACAATGGCAACACAATAACATTAAAACGCAACTGCAGCCTGGCGTAAAACCTCCAAATATTCCAACTCTCTATTGTCTACATAGTTATCCTACCTGCCTTTGACCTAAAAGTAACAGTCATAGCATCTAGTGAGGAAACACTCCAGAGAAAATGACCCCACCTTCACTTGATGTGCACTGCATGCAGTGGACCACCACACAGTACAGTGACATTTAATAAGGTTAGTGCTGCACCAGATAAAAAACACACTGGGCAGATATAAAACAAGATTGCAGTGTATTGTGGTACCAAATGTGTAAAACAAAAAGCCCATAAAAATGTAATACAAGGACTGTATTGGGGGGCACTGTAATGGGGAGGCCTGAATTTACATTACAGGAGCCTATAGGCACAGATGTCCTGGCATCTTAGACTTCACCCTTCATGAACCTACAAACCCCCTCCGAACTGCACCACAAGTGTGCTGGCTGTCTCTCTTACTTCCCTTGCCAGAAGTACCCTGAATATGAAGTAACTAGAGGTGCCCCTGACTAAAGGGAAATCTCACCAGTGGAATGGCGAGCTGAGTGAGTAACCTCTCATTTACGCTTTGTTTGGGACTCTACATAAGGAAGGAGGGAGGGAAGCACTCAGGAAGGGGAGTGAGCCACTTTTCCATCATCAGGTGCCTGTAGGCAGGTGCCTATAGTGCCTTATGGTAAATCTGGCCCTGGTAATAGGGTGGTATAATAGGGGCACTGTAATGGGGGCACTGTAATAGGGGCACTGTAATGGGGGCACTGTAATAGAAGCGCTGTAATAGGGGCACTGGATTGGGGGTGCTGTAATGAAAGCACTGTAATAGGGGTGCTGTAATGGGGACACTTTAATGCAGGGGTCTTAAACTCGCGGCCCACGGGCCATTTGCGGCCCTCGGTACAATATTTTGTGGCCCGCGCCAGCAAAAGAGACACTGAAGCAAACTATTTTTGCCTATTTTACCTTATAGTTCGCTTCAGTGCTCCCAAGTAATCTGCCGCTAAACGAGGGCTGCTGGAAATCCCCGGGGCAAACATCCACGATGGTTGTGGATTTGCTGCGCTGAGGGGAAGAGCTTTCAGCTGTAGCTCTGCCTCTCCTGACGTCAATCGCCGCACGGATCGCCACCTCTCCCTGCCCCTTTCTGTGTTCAGAGGCGGCGATCCGCCGCGATTAACGTCAGGAGGGGCAGAGCTGAAGCTGAAAGCTTTGCCCCTTCCAGGAAATGCTGGCGGATTGCCCCCCGGGGGATTTGGGGGCTCTGCAGCTTTTTGTGAAATCCCTTATGCGGCCCAGCCTCATCCTGATTTTGCCTCCTGCGGCCCCCAGGTAAATTGAGTTTGAGACCCCTGCTTTAATG
Organism: Hyperolius riggenbachi; assembly: GCF_040937935.1. NCBI lineage: Eukaryota > Metazoa > Chordata > Amphibia > Anura > Hyperoliidae > Hyperolius > Hyperolius riggenbachi. Next base: position 55,066,025 of record NC_090646.1, read on the forward strand.
GAAGCAGTGTAAGGGGGGGCACTGTAATGGGGGCACTATAATATGGGCACTACAGGGAAGGCACACAGAATAAATGTAGCTGTGTCAGTATATAAAAAAAAAAAAAAACATAAAAAAACTCACCTGCAACCCCCTCTGCTTTGGCCATCCAGAATTTTTTTCCACACATCTAATTTTTGGAGACTTTTGCCTATAAAAACAGAAAAGGGAGTTCAGTGTGAACCCTGGTAAGAATGAGGCCAAATATATATATTTAATTATGAAGCCTTCTGCCCCAATGCACTCTGGGAGACTGTGGGCTAGATTCACTAAGACGAATAGCATGCCTTCTCAAAGTTAACACGCCTTATCAGAGTTAACATGCCTTGTCAGAGTAGCATAGCGAACTTATGCCTGCTAATTGGCAATGACGAGAGCTCCACTCCTCCTGCCCTGAGCCCCTGCGGGTTCATAGCGCTCGCTACGCTACTCTGACAAGGCGTGTTAACTTTGATAAGGCATGCTAACTTTGATAAGGCGTGCTATTTGTCTTAGTGAAGCCCCATGTGTAGTTTCTGCTCAGTTTGGAACACACAACAAACAAACATTCCACAATGATGCTCCGACTGGCAGTAAAGATGTCGCTAATGGTGGCCACTAATGATCCAATCTTTTTCATCCAATCTTACCAAATCTATGTAGTAGAAAGGTAAGTTGAGTGAATATACTGAATGGATACTTCAGGCAGTTACCTTATATTACATAGAAATGGTAAGATTGGATGAAAAAGATTGGATCATTAGTGGTCACCTTAACTGTGATCAATTTCAGAATGTGGAAAGACTTTACACTGGGCAAACACTGACTAAATAATTGATAAATTATCGTATATAATCGATTACAAGTCAAACTCATATATAAGTTGACCCCAATGTTTGACCCTCTTAAGCTGGAATTTTTTATTGACTCAAGTATAAGTCTACCCAGCAAAGTTAATGGCTACACTTGGGGCTCAGGAGGGGTTAATGATTGCACTGCATACACTGTTGTAGCCATTAACCCCTCCTGTCAATACCCCCTCCAGGCCCCCAAGTGCTGCAATTATACACTCCCCCTTCCTTCAGCCCAGTATTTCCCCCCTGCCCCTTTCCTTGTTAATTGTTGTGGCCAGGACTTTCACACTTGCATGCGAGACTGAAAAGAAAGCATTTCATTGGTGATCTTTGATGCAGACATCTTAAAGTGAACCAGAGATGGTACACTAGGCTTAAAGGGAACCTAAACTGAGAGGGATATGGATGTTTCCTTTTAAACAATACCAGTCGCCTGGCAGTGCTGCTGATCTCTTTGGCAGCAGCAGTGGCTGAATCTCACACCTGAAACAAGCATGCAGTGATAAGCAACAGCATAATAACCTTTAAAGAAAAAAAAACACATTCTTTGTTACAGCTGACACAATAAAACTGCAGTGTGTCTACTTCCTGCTTTTATGGAAGCAGACATAGGTTTAACATCCTCAGGAATCTAGCTGCCGTAGCAGAAAAGATTCCTGAGCTGACACAGCTGAGAGATCAAATTACAACTTGTGATTAGTCACAGATGATGGGGAATTAGACAGGCTAAACTCTCTAAATACACCCAGGGTGCTCTTCTCTGCGTTTTCCTTCTGTCCTGTGCAAGAGTTCAGTTCCAGTGTAACGGTGAAGGCTCTCAGCGGACAGCCGTATAAAGGAAGTTTAGCGATATAACATTGGCGCACCTGTTTGATTAGCTTGATTAGACGTATGGCGGTAAGGTGGCTGCCGGGAAGAGCACTTGTTCCGCAGACTACCTCCATTGTTGATGCTACAGGCGCGGGAGCGGCGTAGAAGATTACAGTGCTGCCGCGCTGCTTGTGTCGAGAGCTAATCAGCGCTTTAATGTAAGTTGTATGAAAATAGTAATCAAGATTTATCAAGTAGCGTTTCTGGGTGTTCCAAAGTTAAACCTGAACGAGCAACAGGAAGCGAAACGAATGAAATGATGCTTATTAAAGGCACATTCACGTGTGTGAGGCATGGCAAGGCATAGGGCTGTTTATTATTTATTTGTACATTTTAGGTTTGTGTTTTATTTAGTTTATCATATAGAAAAATATGAAATATTATGTAAACCTTTCCTTATTGATGACTTGCCGCAGTTAGGCGAAGCACTCAAGTAAAGGGGATTGATTGTCTGGGGCGTGGTTCACACACAGCGGCATACATGGGGCATTAGACACCCACTGCTGGTTATTAAATGACACCCCCCCTCCCCCCGACTGCCCCCGCAAAAAGAAAAGAGTGCTAAGCGCGCCACGATGGGTAATGCCAGCATGGGGGGAGATGGCAACCGGCCATCTATCAGAAGGCTGAATGTACAGCATATCCAGGGCTGATCTAGGGCCACTTTAGGGAGAAGCCAATTAACTTATCTGTATGTTTTTGGGATGTGGGAGGAAACCAGAGTGCAGGGAGGAAACCCACACAGATACAAGGAAAACATACAAACTCCTTGCAGACGTTGACTTGGTTTGGATTCCATCCAGGGACCCAGCGCTGCAAGGCGAGAGTGCTAACCACTACACCATGCTGCCCGCTAAGCCACTGTGCTGCCTCAGTTCAGGATAAGGCCCTAAATCTCCTACTGGTACACTCTTTAAATCACATGCTTGCTTTCATATAAACTCGTACCAAGAGAATAATAAACGCGGCAATAATAAATCAAAATACTGGAAACAATAACAATAATAAAATATTATGTTTGCTGTGCTTTTATAGGCTGGTTCACGCTAGGGGCGTTTTCGGTCTTTTTTCAAGTGCAGGCGATTTTTTACCAAACGCTTGTGCAATGTTTCTCTACGAGAAGGTTCATATCAGCGCGGTTTGTGAGCTGTGCGTTCAGCAAAGCTGTTCCTGGACCATTTTTGGGGCATTTTTGCTATAATGGAAGGTATAGGAAGAGCGCTAAACGCTCACAAAACCGCTTTATGCACCGATTACGTTCTCGGTTTTAAGAATAAATTCATTGTATTTATTCTTTTTCGGGTCACAGAGTTCACTTCCTGACTCAAAACCGTGAAGCTCAAAACCGCTCTGGCAAAGCGCTTAGAAAAACGCTTTTTTTAAAAAAACGCAGCGTGCAGAGGAGTGCTGGGAGGAAAAAAACATTGCACAAAAACGCAAAACGCTTGTGTCTTTGTTTTTAGGTGTGAATGAGGCCTAAAACAGGTTTTGACATGTCAAAATGTGAAAACGTTTTTTTATTTTTCACCAAAATGCTGTTGTCGTGTTTTTACTTTCTGGTAAATGTATGGGGTTAAATATCAGGTACAAGCAGAGCGTCCTGTCTGTCCTTAGAAAAACCTGGCGCGAAGATTATGTACGTCAGGTACCCTATGCGAGAGCTGTGATCGGAGACCATGTCACACTGCTAAAAGCGATAAAATGGCCCAGTGCTGAGAGGGGGTGGTGCAGTCTGTAGCGGAACTGGTCAGACTAGGATTGAAAAGGATTGCACCAGAATCTAAACCGATCAGATGGATGCTTCCAAACATTCCATTCCATGTCCAGATTTCCTATTAGATTATGTAATCACATTTACGAGTCACAAATAATCACTTCACTTATCACTTATCTTAAGGGGAAACTGAAGGGAGATGGATATGGGGGCTGACATATTTATTCCCTTTTAAATGTCAACTGAAGTGAGAGGGATATGGAGGCTGCCATATTTATTTCCTTTTCAGCAATACCAGTTGCCAGGTAGCCCTGCTGACCCTCTGCCTCTAATACTTTTAGCCACAGACCCCGAACAAGCATGCAGCAGATCAGGTGTTCCTGACATCATTGTCAGATCTGACTGGAGTAGCCACGTGATTGTTTCTGGTGTATGATCCAGGTACTACTGCAGCCAAATAGATCAGCAGGGCTGCCAGGCAACTGGCACAGCTACCACTTTGGGATCCAAATCCCTTTGTCCCTCTTTCTTCCTCATTTGTCCCTCTTTCAGGACTGATGTACAGATGTGTAAATACATGTATTTTTCCACTGAAACATGTTTAACTGACTCTTAACTTTATTCCCATCAATTAAATTGATATATTTCTTATTTTCAAATGTTAAAATGAAGAAGAACTGATGATGATAGAAAGGACCAGTGTGGTTTGAATGATAAAACGACATCTTTTGATTCTAAACTCTTTGTGATATGCATGGTGAGGGGTGTGGTGGAGGTGTGAGTAGAGGTGTGACATGGGGAGTGGTTAGGGCTGTGGCAGGGGTAGGTTTTAAACTGTCCCTTTTTCTTATGTCAAAAAGTTGGGAGGCATGCAACTGGTATTAAGGAATTAAAGGAATGAAAGGAATTAAAGAGATACTTCGACCAAGAATTGAACTTTATCCCAATCAGTAGCTGATACCCCCTTTTACATGAGAAATCTATTCCTTTTCACAAACAAACCATCAGGGGGCGCTGTATGGCTGATATTGTGGTGAAACACCTCCCACAAAGAAATTCTGAGTACGTACTCTTGGCAGTTTCCTGTCTGTGAACCCTGTTGCATTGTGGGAAATAGCTTTTTACAGCTGTTTCCAACTGCCAAAACAGCAAGCAGCAGCTACGTCACTTGCCAGCAGTAAAAATGTCACCATGTAATAAATGTCAGAATATAAATCAGGGATTTAAAATATTTTACAATGGGCAAACAATGACTAAATCATTTATATATAATTATTTTAAAAATGAAGCACTTTTTTTTATTACATTATTTTCACTGGAGTTCCTCTTTAAATATGCCACTATACCCCCTCACTTCCTTTAACAGTTTGATTTTGAGTACATGAAAATATTTTTTGGGGGTCTAAAAGTACCATAATCACAGCTGAAATGTGATGAGACTTCTTTCACATAGGCGTTAGGCAGGTGACTGTGGTGTGTCCACTACCTGTCACAGCATAGCCCCCAACCGTCCCGTTTTCGGCGGGACAGTCCCGATTTGGGGGGGGGGGCTGTCCCGCTATCCCGTTATGACCCCCCAGTGTCCCGGGCGGCTGGGGGGTCAGATGTGCAAAAGAAATGATCGAGGCCCCAGCCGGCGGATGCGGTGTGTGGGATGCGAGTCTGGGATAGTATTGTCCCCCCTCCCTCCGAATGTGCCCCCCAGTGTCCCCCTGTATGCAGAGATAAGAGCGCAGCGGAGCCGGCAGTCTTACCATTCCATCTCACGTACGGGCATCTCTTGCTTCCATCTACTTCCTGTGACGTCACAGGAAGCGGAGAAGACCAGATGCCCATACGTGAGAAGGAATGGTAAGACTGCCCGCTCCGCTGCGCTCTTATCTCTGCATACCGGGGGACACTGGGGGGCACATTCGGAGGGAGGGGGGCGACAATACTATCCCAGACCTGCATCCCACACACCGCATCCGCCGGCTGGGGCCTCGATCATTTCTTTTACCTCCTCACCCATGGGCACCCTCTCCCCACCCACAAATATTTTTTTTTACTAAAGGAGATATATATATATATAATGATTGACTAGGGGTGTGTCAGGGGGCGTGGTTGGGGGTGTGTGTCGGGGGCGTGGCTTAAGTCTCCCGCTGTCTGATCTCAAAAAGTTGGGAGGTATGCCTGTCACTACCCATGTCTGCCAGGCACCTGAAGGCTTTGGCAAGCATTTGGCATTAGCAGTGGGGTGGTGCATGTAATCCGTAAGCAGGCAGCAGCCGCTCCTTACATCTTATATGTGGCGGCTGCTTTAAAGCCAATGTATACCGATTTAAAAAAAAGAAAAATCAGATACTCACCTAAGGAGAGGGAAGGCTCGGTCCTAATGAGCCTGCCCTCTGCTCTTCCGGTGCCCGGTCCCGCTCACGATCCCCCGTTGCAGTATTCGACCAGTTTGGTCAAATACTGCCGCTTCGGAAGACTTCGGGAGCACTCAGGCTCCCGAAGACGGGCCGCTCCATACTGCGCATGCGCGAGTGCCCACTATGACGCACTCGCGCGTGCGCAGTAAGGAGCGGCCCGTCTTCGGGAGCCCGAGTGCTCCCGAAGACTTCCGAAGACCCCCACGGCGGGGGATTTGAACGGAGGATCCACTGGGCACCGGGAGAGGAGAGGGATGGCTCATTAGGACCGAGCCTTCCCTCTCCTTAGGTGAGTATCTGACTTTTCTTTTTTTAATCGGTAACCATTCACTTTAATGCAGTGACTTCACCTTGGGCCAACCGCTGACACGTTTGGTTGCACATGCTGCAATTAGATTGCATTATACAGCAAACGGATGGCTGGAGTTCCCTGGTAGGCTGTCAGCAAGTATGCTGAAAGAGGCCTCAAGGTCTGTACCGGCATCTTTCTCCATGACAGACACCGCCATGTGGTCTGATGCAAGGACGCATCTGAATCCATATAGTTACATAGTTATTTGGGTTGAAAAAAGACATACGTCCATCGAGTTCAACCAGAGAACAAAGTACAACACCAGCCTGCTCCCTCACATATCCCTGTTGATCCAGAAGAAGGTGAAAAATCCCTTACAAGGCATGGTCCATTTAGCCCCAAAAGAGAAAAAATTCCTTCCCGACTCCAGATGGCAATCAGCGAAAATCCCTGGATCAACATCATTAGGTATTACCTAGTAATTGTAGCCATGGATGTCTTTCAACGCAAGGAAAGCATCTAAGCCACCTTTAAATGCAGATATAGAATTTTCCATGACTGCTTCCTATGGCAATGCATTCCACATCTTAATCACTCTTACTGTAAAGAACCCTTTCCTAAATAAATGGCTAAATCGCTTTTCCTCCATTCGCAGATCATGTCCTCTAGTCCTTTGTAAAAGCCTAAAGGACAAAAAGCTCATCTGCCAAGATTTTATATTGCCTTCTGATTTATGTTAATGTATGGTATGGTAATATATGCATGTTAATTAGATCCCCTCTAAGGCATCTTTTCTCTAGACTAAATAAACCCAGTTTATCTAACCTTTCTTGGTAAGTGAGACCTTCCATCCCACGTATCAATTTTGTTGCTCGTCTCTGCACCTGCTCTAAAACTGCAATATCTTTCCTGTAATGTGGCGCCCAGAACTGAATCCCATATTCCAGATGTGGCCTTACTAGAGACTTAAAGTGGATCCAAGATGAAAACTAACTATAACAAGTAACTTGTCTATACATCTTATCTAAAGTTTAGATAGTTTACACAGCAAATCAAGCTGCAAACAGCTTCAGTAGAATATGATTATTTCTTCCTGTGATACAATGACAGCAGCCATGTTGTTTGTAAACATTACACACATCACTCAGCCTCAGAAAAAAAAACTAATCCCCCCTCCTCCTCCCTCCTGCCTCTGAAATCTCTGGCTAGTAATTCCTCCCCATCCTCCTGCCCAGACTGAGCTCCCATGAGCCCTTGCTACTGCCAAGGCTCTCTGAAAACCTGTGGACGAGGCTTGTTCAGTTTATAGAGAATTAGAGTATTAAAACAAAAAAGTATTTGGCTTGAGGAATGCCCTATAAACAATAGGAAAGGAACACAATTATGCAATGAGTAAAAGTTCATCTCGGATCCACTTTAAACAGGGGCAATATTATGCTAGCATCTCGAGTTTTTATTTTCCTTTTAATGCATCCCACAATTTTGTTAGCTTTAGCTGCAGCGTCTTGGCATTGAATACGATTATTTAACTTGTTGTCCATGAGTACTCCTAAGACTTTCTCCAAGTTTGATGTCCCCATCTGTATCCCATTTATTTTGTATGGTGCTAGACCATTGGTACGACCAAAATGCATGACTTTACATTTTTTAACATTGAATTTCATCTGCCATTTATGTGCCCATATAGCCATCCTATCCAGATCCTGTTGCAATATGTCAGAGTTGATGATTCTGCACAATTTTGTATCATCTGAAAAAATAGCTACATTGCATTCTTCCAGCCATGCACAGCTATGGGGATTCACTTGCGTAATAAAAAAATACTGTAGCCCATACGTTATTTTCCTGCATGCAGACTAGAAAGCAGCCAATTGATTTCATGTGTGAGGAATCCCCCCTAATGGAGAGAAGCTCTGAGGCCGGATGCACACTTGTCAGTGCGTGAAAGGTTGCGTTTTCTGTCATGTGCGTTTTTAGTGCATTTTTTGTGCGTTTGAGTTTTTTCTACACATGCGTTTTCTTGCGTTTTGCATTTGTGGTTCGCATATACAAAGCGCATATGCGTTTTGTACTTGTTTTACATGCGTTTTTATATGCTTTTTATGCAAATCAATCAGAAGTCAACAGGAAGAGGTAATACATCAGAAAATATAGTTTTTTTTTTCAAAAAAGCAAATAAAATGCATGCAAAACGCATACAAAACGCTATACATTGCGTCACCGTTGATTTTTAATTTTGTGTGTTTTTGAAAAATATGTAACAAAACCAGAGTTTTAAAAACGCGTATTAAAAAGCACATACACATGTATTTTCATGCGTCCCATTGACTTAACATTATATGCGTCAACGCTGCATTTTATGCAGCGCTAGCCTTTCTACTTAGTGTTTTCTCAGCCTAAGGGTCTAATCAATTAAAGGGTTACGTAAGGGCTGGTTCAGACGGATGCTTGCGGAGCGTTTACCGCAAGCGTTCGGAACGGCGCGGGTAAACGCTCCCATTCAAGTGAATGGGAGCGTTTACACCGAGCTTTTGCACGCTTTTACCCGAACGTGGCGTTCGGGTCCCGATTTTCGCGAGCGTTCGGGCTGCCCCTGGAAGCAACATGTAGCTTCCAGGGAGCGGCCAACCGCGACGGCTAATGTTCCCCTAGGGGGAAAAAAAACCGCAACCGCATCAGAACGCGACCGAAGGCTACTGAAAGCCTGACCGCGCAGCCGCCGCAACGCTCCCAGACGCGACGCTATGCAGACGTCCGTCTGAACCAGCCCTTAAAGAGGAACTTCAGCCTAAACAAACATACTGTCATTAAGTTACATTAGTTATGTTAATTAAAATAGGTAATAAAATCGCTTACCCACCCTGTTTTAAAAGAATGGGCAAACGTTTGTGATTTCATAAGTGCAGCCATCTTTTTGGTTGAAAGGAGGTGACAGGGAGCATGAGACACAGTTCCAAATGTCCTGTGTGCTGATCACCCCTCCCAGTTGCTAGGCAACCTAAATAACAACATAGGAAATCCCATCATGCTTTGCACAGCATCAGGGGGAAAAAAGCCCTGGCAGTTTTCTTTGATGGGTGGAGCTTAGCTAAAAATGCAGCTAAAAATGAGACTTCTATAAGAAAAACAAAGTTCTGATGCTGTGAAACTGTTAAAGAAACACCACGCCTTTCCAGTGCTGCTAAGTAGGTCTGGAGGTTCACTTTAAAGAGGGATTGGCAGCCATACAATCAAATTCCTATTACCCACAGCTCTGTGTTTATTATGTAGTCTACATCCCGACCCTGCACTGCAAGCATTCCAATATAATCATAAATGTTTTTGTTATGAATCTTATTTCAGTCAGCCTGGTTCCTTTCTGGTACATTGCCAGGGTGAGGGAAGCTTGTGTGGCACGAGGCTGAGAAGGGAAATATAAGCTAAAGCCCCCACCCCTCTGCAGACACTGCTCAAATCTGATCTATGCTCTGCTCATGTGTTTACAAAGCAATGTAGTTCTGAATACACCATTTCAGGCGGAGAAGAGAAAAAAAAAGTGAGGGAGGAAATGACATCAGAATTGGCTTCAGCCAGAGGCAGTAAAGATGGAAAATGCATGGAACAGTTAGTTACTATATAAAATTAACTGAAATGAAAGAAAACAAACAGTACAATATATATGTTATGTAAGTAGAACAAAAATTTATCTACTTCTATATGTTTTTTTTTTTTTTCCTGGGATTGTATGGTTGACCCTCATGCCTTAACTGACATGGAAAAGAAAAGCTTCACTTACTTAGGGCTTCCGCCAGCCCCCTGCAGACGTTTTGTGCCTGCGCCGTCTCTCACCGATCATCCGCTCGCCCGCAGTGGCTCAGTTTCGTTTTCGGCGACTGGCCACACAAGTACTCGATCGCGCTCCTACCACCATGGTTATCTTGCGCAGGCGCACAAATGAAACTGATCTGCTGCAGGGGGCCAGATGATCGGTGAGTGACGGCGCAGGCACAGGACGTCTGCAGTGGGCTGGTGGAAGCCCCAGGTAAGTGAAACTTACATGGCGTTTAATGTTCACTTAATGAAAAAAGGACCAGGTTAGTGTTATTAGGGTAGTACGGTTATAACTATCTACTGTATAGTGAGTCACATTTGTTAAAGGGTGGCTGCTTAAAGACAGCTGAAGTGAGAAGTATATGGAGGCTGCCATATTAATTTCCTTTTAAACCATACCAGTTACCTGGCAGTCCTGTTGATGTATTTGGCTGCAATAGTGTCTGAATAACACCAGAAACAATTGTGCAGCTAATCTTGTCAGCTCTTACAATAATGTCAGAAACACCTGATCTGCTGCATGCTTGTTCAGGGTCTATGGCTAAAAGTATTAGAGGCAGAGGATCAGCAGGACAGCCAGGCAACTGGTATTGTTTAAAGGGAAATAAATATGGCAGCCTCCATACTAGCCCTCCTGTTACAGTTGTCCTTTAAAATAAAGTTTCACTAAGTTTTAATTGATTTTAGTTTTTGATTTGTCATAATTGAGTGTGTTAATAGTGGTGTTGGGGGTAGGGGGAGATTAGCTGTTAAAAATTGCCCTGCTCTGCACACAGCCCCCTCTGCACACAACTCCCTTGTTTTCAGCAGGGTATAATAACTGGCTAGGCGGGTGCGTGGGCAGAAATCACCCCCACACAAGTCACAGATAGGTTAATAAACTCTTATAGGTGACAAGTTCAATGCGGGGATCTGCAGAGGGGCATCTGCTCTGTGGATAGTGAGAGGCAGCCAGGCGGGCGCACAGTAAGTAGGTCACTCGTCTGCAGACCCCGTGCAGGCTCCGCCCCTCACCACCACACACGCCACACTGATGTATATATATTTACCCTGTGTGAGCTTATGCAACGCTGGGGGGCTTCCTGGCAGGACTCACATGCGCGTCACTATATACACATATACAGGACCTCCCCCTTGTGTTTCTGTGCAATTCATCAAATGAACATCTGCCAGTATTGGTGATGTTATTACACACATCTATTGTATGTATCGGTACTTGTGTCACTGGTTGTCCTGATTGTACAGTGTGCTGTATGTATCGGTACTTGTGTCACTGGTTGTCCTGATTGTACAGTGTGTTGAGCTGCTCATGTATCTACGCTCCCCATTGTTGTATGTTTTGCACGTTGTACAGCGCTACGGAATATGTTGGCACTCTATAGATGAAAATCATATATATATATATATATATATATATATATATATATATATATATATATATATATATATATATATAGTTACACGGCATGCCACAGACTAAGGCAGTGTTGCCAACTCATCCCTTTAATTACTGACACATATGAATTATACAGGTTTTGTGGCTAGGTAGATGCAGTTAAGGCACTGATTATGTGCAAATAGCTCCAGAACCTGTATAACTTAGATGTGTCAGTAATTAAAGGGATGAGTTGGCAACACTGGACTAAGGCCCGGTTCACATTAGCGTTCACTGTCCGGATCCGCCTGATCGGATCCGGACCGTATACTGTACAAACGGAACGTACGTTCCGCATAGCAATGCAAAGTCTATGCAGACGTTCACACGCGTCCGTTCCGTACAGAACGGAGCCGGATCGGATCCGGACTCCGGACACTTTTCCAACATGCGCTATTTTTCGGGTCCGGATCATCCGGCCCACGCACCCGGACCGGAGCCTGACTGCACTATCCGGAAATAGAAACCTATGGGGAACGGAAAGCACAGAACACACAGGATACAAACACCATGACGTTCTACCCCACTTCCTATGCGTATTCTAGCGGCCATTCTGGATGGGGACACATGGGCAGCAGTGGAGCAGCAGTGACCTTACGTGCTGGAGCTGTTTGGCAGTATGTCGGAGGTGGAGGTGAGGACTAAACAGCGGAGGACGTGATTCTACAGGTGCACCAGGTGCACCTTCTGCTGACCCCAACAATTTTTTATTATATTTAGCTGCTTTTACCACACGGATCCGGATGGTAGCCTGATGCATGCCTGATGCAAACGGACCGGATCCGGATCGGATCTGGATAGGAACCATACGGTTCCGATCCGGATGAGGTCCTGATCCGATCCGGATCCGGTCCGTTTGCATGCCAAAACGCAAGTGTGAACGGGGCCTAAGAAGAGTAGAAAATGTATAAGGGCTCATTCACTCTCGAGGCGTTTTTGCACTTTATTCAAGCGCCGGCGAAAAAACGCTTGTGCAACAAGTGGTTTGTTTCCGATCTGCTCAGAGAAGCGGTGCCTGGACCATTTTTGAGGCGATTTTGCTATAATGGAAGGTATAGGAAAAATGCAAAACGCTCACAAAATTGCTTTGTGCAGCGATTGCGTGAACGGTTTTAAGAATAAATACATTGTATTTATTCTTTTCCGGGTCAAAGAGTCCACTTCCTGACTTGCGTCAGGGAGTGATTTAAAAAAATTGCTCTGAAAAAGCGCTTAGAAAAACGCTTTTAAAAACATGCGGTATTTGAAAACGTGTGATAAATTGCAAACGCAAAACAATAAACCGGCATGACGACCGTGGCTATTGACTTCTGTAGCCTGCGGGATTGTGCGCATTTTGCCGTGCGCAGCGAAACGTGCACTATCGCAGCTAGTGTGTTCCCTGCCTGAACCCAAAAATGTCATCAGACTGCTTACTTATTATACCTCTATCCCACGGAAACAGTAAAAAAGGGCGCCTGAGGCAAGTGGACAAATTGGGCGCCGCCATTCACTCCCATAATAATTATCGTTTACTGGGCGCCGAACAGGAAAAAAGGGCGCCAGAGAATAATAACGTTTTCCAAGGGCGCCCGAAGATTTTTCATGTTTTATAACTACTTGTGATGATTTACGTTTCCTATTTCAATAAAACATTATTTTAAATGTTATCCCTTACTGTTTGTAAAACATTATTATTCACGAAACAAAGCGATCAGTACGTAATGTAAATTGTAATATATTTTATCCCTTACTGTTTTTAAAACATTATTCTACACACAATACAGTGATCACTAAGGAGGGTCTTAGGTTTAGGCACCACCAGGGGGGTCTTAGGTTTAGGCACCACCAGGGGGGTCTTAGGTTTAGGCACCACCAGGGGGGTCTTAGGTTTAAGCACCATGAGGGGGGTCTTAGGTTTAGGCACCATCAGGGGAGTCTTAGGTTTAGGCACCAATAGGGGGGTCTTAGGTTTAGGCACCAATAGGGGGGTCTTAGGTTTAGGCACCAACAGGGGGGTCTTAGGTTTAGGCACCAACAGGGGGGTCTTAGGTTTAGGCACCAACAGGGGGGTCTTAGGTTTAGGCACCAACTGGGGGGTCTTAGGTTTAGGCACCAACAGGGGGGTCTTAGGTTTAGGCACCAACAGGGGGGTCTTAGGTTTAGGCACCAACAGGGGGGTCTTAGGTTTAGGCACCAACAGGGGGGTCATAGGGTTAGGCACCAACAGGGGGGTCTTAGGTTTAGGCACCAACAGGGGGGTCGTAGGTTTAGGCACCAACAGGGGGTCTAGGGGTTAGGGGTAGGTACAGGGAGGGTTACTTAGTAATTTTTTTTTAAACGTTATTATACGTTTCACTATTTAAACTGAAGATTAACGTTTTTACAATTGCCGATTTAATGCACACTATTTAATGATTTATAACTTTATAAAACATTAATTTTAAACAAAATATAGTACAATACATTTTTAAACGTTATCCATGTTTATCGTTTAAAACCCCGCGCCCTTTTTTCCCATCGCCCCATTTAACGTACACCTATCCCACCCTCCTGGACCCAGCCCGCTTCATGTCCCCCTTGCTTTGGCAATGCCTCTTGATCATGCCAATAAATCTCTTTTTGGTTTGATTTCATATCAGATAACCTCCCAGTATGCAGACGGTCTATGAGCTGAGGATGGAAGTCAGACAGGCATAGCAGAAGCACCATACATTGTATACATTCCGAGCTGCTGTACATTCTGTACCTCACTCTCTTCTTCTTCCTTTTCACCCCCCCCCCCCATTTCTTTCCTACCCCGTCTCTTCCTTCTCTTTCCTCCTGCCCCTCCTACATGCCTCTATAAGCTTTCCTTGTGCCTCTCTCTCTCTCTCTCTCTCTCTCTCTCTCTCTCTCTCTCTCCTGTTTCCTTTCCTGCAGCCACTTCCTCCTCATCTCCCATCCCTTGTCTGATTTTATCTGTTTTCCTCCTTTACTCACCATCACCTTGTTGTGGATCTTTTTCTTCTTATTTACTCTTCCTTTTCACCTTTGCTCTTCTTTCTCTCTTTAGCTCTCCCTCCCCTCTCTTGCTGCCATCCTCCCCTCCTCTCGCTCCCCTCCCCTAACCCACTTCTCTCTGTATGTATCCCTCTTACCTTCTGTTCTGATCTTCCTTCCCCACATTGACTTTCTTGTCCCACCCCTTTATCTCTCTTCCTCACCAATTCACCCCCCCAATTGTCATCCTATCTGATTGCCCCCCCCCCCTCTATCTTTATCACTGGCACTGCTTCTTCTTCTTCTCCCCTCCTCTTCAGCTCTCTCCCTCACTGCTTCTCTCCCCTGCTCTTCAGCTCTCTCCCTCACTGCTTCTCTCTCCTCCTCTTTTCATCTATCTCCCTCACTGCTTCTCTCTCCTCCTCTTTTCATCTATCTCCCTCACTGCTTCTCTCTCCTCCTCTTTTCATCTCTGTCCCTCACTGCTTCTCTCTCCTCCTCTTTTCATCTATCTCCCTCACTGCTTCTCTCTCTTCCTCTTTTCATCTCTCCCCCTCACTGCTCCTCTCCAAATCCAAATCCAAATCCAAAAAAAGCTTTATTGGCAGGACCAAATACATTTAGCATTGCCAAAGCAAAACAAAACATTAACGTGGGGGGGATTGTGGGAATAAGGGAAGGATATAGGTATACAGTCCATAGGAGGGTGGAGGATGTAAGGGATGGTATGGGGGGGATGGGATATAACGTCCATAGGGGAGGGGGTATAGGCATACAGTCCATAGGGGAGGGGAGTATGGGATTATACAGTCCATGTGGTATCATGTTCCTCTCAGTTGGTGGCAGGCCGTGACATATCGGGCAGCTATTTGCACAGTTTTTTCCTCTTCCCCCAGTAGGATATAGAGTTTCCTCTCCTCATCTGTGGCGGTGAAATCTGCGATGTGGGCGGAGAGTCTTTGGAAATGGGCGGTCCTCAATGGTGTATATTTGCTGCAGTGTAGCAGGAAGTGGGCCTCATCCTCCAGGACCCCCTGGTCACATTGCCTGCACAGTCTCTCCTCCCGGGGCTTCCATGTCTGTCTGTGTCGTCCTGTCTCTATCTCCAGGTTGTGGGCGCTCAGACCGTTAAAAATGGCGCACAGCGCCACGGAATGAGAAGGGCGCCTCATACACTTACATTATATAACGCTATTTAGCGTTATAAGTGTTAAAAAATGGCGCGGGCAGTGGACCTTACACTTATAACGCTAAATAGCGTTATAAGTGTTCACAAATGCAGAGGGGGGAGAGAGGCAGCGGGGGTCTGGGCTGAGAGAGGCAGCGGGGGTCGGCTTAGGTCGGGGCTGAGAGAGGCAGCGGGGGTCTGGGCAGAGAGAGGCAGCGGGGGTCTGGGCAGAGAGAGGCAGCGGGGGTCTGGGCAGAGAGAGGCAGCCTGGGCAGAGAGAGGCAGCGGGGGTCTGGGCAGAGAGAGGCAGCGGGGGTCTGGGCAGAGAGAGGCAGCGGGGGTCTGGGCAGAGAGAGGCAGCGGGGGTCGGCTTAGGTCGGGGCAGAGAGAGGCAGCGGGGGTCGGCTTAGGTCGGGGCAGAGAGAGGCAGCGGGGGTCGGCTTAGGTCGGGGCAGAGAGAGGCAGCGGGGGTCTGGGCAGAGAGAGGCAGCGGGGGTCGGCTTAGGTCGGGGCTGAGAGAGGCAGCGGGGTCTGGGCTGAGAGAGGCAGCGGGGGTCGGCTTAGGTCGGGGCAGAAGAGGCAGCGGGACACTGGAGGGCAAAGGCATCAGGGGAGGATGTGTGCAGAGACATACATTACCTTGTCCTCGGCAGCCGATCGCTCCTTCCCTCCGCTCCTGCACTGCTTCCATGTGTTTGCTGTAGTCCTGCAGCCGGTGCTCCAACACTTTATCCTACACGTCGAACTAACCTACATCCCATAGACTTTTACTATCCCTTCCCCTCCCCCAACCCTAACCCTAATCCTCCTGGTATACGTTTGACAGTGGATGTAGGCAAATTCGACGTAGGTTATCACGTCGGAACACCTGCCAATCACCATGCGGAGACTGAAGCTATATGGTGATTGGCCGGCTGCAGGACTACAGCAAACACATGGAAGCAGTGCAGGAGCGGAGGGAAGGAGCGATCGGCTGCCCAGGACAAGGTAATGTATGTCTCTGCACACATCCTCCCCTGATGCCTTTGCCCTCCAGTGTCCCGCTGCCTCTCTCTGCCCCGACCTAAGCCGACCCCCGCTGCCTCTCTCAGCCCAGACCCCCGCTGCCTCTCTCTGCCCAGACCCCGCTGCCTCTCTCTGCCCAGACCTAAGCCGACCCCCGCTGCCTCTCTCTGCCCAGACCCCGCTGCCTCTCTCTGCCCAGACCCCCGCTGCCTCTCTCTGCCCAGACCCCGCTGCCTCTCTCTGCCCAGACCCCCGCTGCCTCTCTCTGCCCCGACCTAAGCCAACCCCCGCTGCCTCTCTCTGCCCAGACCCCGCTGCCTCTCTCTGCCCAGACCCCCGCTGCCTCTCTCTGCCCAGACCCCGCTGCCTCTCTCTGCCCCGACCTAAGCCAACCCCCGCTGCCTCTCTCTGCCCAGACCCCGCTGCCTCTCTCTGCCCCGACCTAAGCCGACCCCCGCTGCCTCTCTCTGCCCAGACCCCGCTGCCTCTCTCTGCCCAGACCCCCGCTGCCTCTCTCTGCCCAGACCCCCGCTGCCTCTCTCTGCCCAGACCCCCGCTGCCTCTCTCTGCCCAGACCCCGCTGCCTCTCTCTCTCTCTGCCCTGACCCCCATTGCCTCTCTCTGCCCCGACCCCCGCTGCCTATACTAGCAGCCCCTGTGTGTTTTTTCATGGCGCACCGCTCTGCAATAAATGTATCATAAAACGCTATTTACCGTTTTAATGTATTTACATTAAAACGGTAAATATCGTTTTATGATACATTTATCGGCAGAACGGTGCGTCATTTTTCTCCCTGCGCCATTTTCAGATGGACCCGCTCAGACGGTACAGGCTCTCTCCCTCACTGCTTCTCTCTCCTCCTCTCTTCCTCTCTCTCCCTCACTGCTGTTCTCCCCTCCTCTCTACCTCACTGATTCTCTCTCCTCCTCTCTTTATCTCTCTCCCCTCCTCTCTACCTCACTGCTCCTCTCTCCTCCTCTCTCCCTCACTGTTTTTCTCCACTCCTCTCTACCTCACTGCTTATTTCTCCTCCTCTCTTTATCTCTCTCCCTCACTGCTTCTCTCCCCTTCTCTCCACCTCACTGCTTTTCTTTCCTTCTCTCTTCATCTCTCTCCCTCACTGCTTTTCTCCCCTCCTCTCTACCTCACTGCTTCTCTCTCCTCCTCTCTTCAGCTATCTCCCTTACTGCTTCTCTCTTCTCCTCTCTTCATCTCTCTCCCTCACTGCTTCTCTCTCCTCCTCTCTTCATCTCTCTCCCTCACTGCTTCTTTATCTTCCTCTCTTTCCCTCACTGCTTCTCTCCCCTCCTCTCTACCTCACTGCTTCTCTTTCCTACTCTCTTTATCTCTCTCCCTCACTGCTTCTCTCTCCTCCTCTCTTCATCTCTCTCCCTCACCGCTTCTCTCTCCTCCTCTGTTCCCCTCACTGCTTCTCTCCCTCCTCTCTTTACCTCACTGCTTCTCTCCCCTCCTCTCTACTTCCCTGCTTCTCTCTCCTCCTCTCTTCTTCTCTCTCCCTAACTGCTTCTCTCTCCTCCTCTTTTCATCTATCTCCCTCACTGCTTCTCTCTCCTCCTCTTTTCATCTCTGTCCCTCACTGCTTCTCTCTCCTCCTCTTTTCATCTATCTCCCTCACTGCTTCTCTCTCTTCCTCTTTTCATCTCTCCCCCTCACTGCTCCTCTCCAAATCCAAATCCAAATCCAAAAAAAGCTTTATTGGCAGGACCAAATACATTTAGCATTGCCAAAGCAAAACAAAACATTAACGTGGGGGGGATTGTGGGAATAAGGGAAGGATATAGGTATACAGTCCATAGGAGGGTGGAGGATGTAAGGGATGGTATGGGGGGGATGGGATATAACGTCCATAGGGGAGGGGGTATAGGCATACAGTCCATAGGGGAGGGGAGTATGGGGTTATACAGTCCATGTGGTATCATGTTCCTCTCAGTTGGTGGCAGGCCGTGACATATCGGGCAGCTATTTGCACAGTTTTTTCCTCTTCCCCCAGTAGGATATAGAGTTTCCTCTCCTCATCTGTGGCGGTGAAATCTGCGATGTGGGCGGAGAGTCTTTGGAAATGGGCGGTCCTCAATGGTGTATATTTGCTGCAGTGTAGCAGGAAGTGGGCCTCATCCTCCAGGACCCCCTGGTCACATTGCCTGCACAGTCTCTCCTCCCGGGGCTTCCATGTCTGTCTGTGTCGTCCTGTCTCTATCTCCAGGTTGTGGGCGCTCAGACCGTTAAAAATGGCGCACAGCGCCACGGAATGAGAAGGGCGCCTCATACACTTACATTATATAACGCTATTTAGCGTTATAAGTGTTAAAAAATGGCGCGGGCAGTGGACCTTACACTTATAACGCTAAATAGCGTTATAAGTGTTCACAAATGCAGAGGGAGGAGAGAGGCAGCGGGGGTCTGGGCTGAGAGAGGCAGCGGGGGTCGGCTTAGGTCGGGGCTGAGAGAGGCAGCGGGGGTCTGGGCAGAGAGAGGCAGCGGGGGTCTGGGCAGAGAGAGGCAGTAGGGGTCTGGGCAGAGAGAGGCAGCCTGGGCAGAGAGAGGCAGCGGGGGTCTGGGCAGAGAGAGGCAGCGGGGGTCTGGGCAGAGAGAGGCAGCGGGGGTCTGGGCAGAGAGAGGCAGCGGGGGTCGGCTTAGGTCGGGGCAGAGAGAGGCAGCGGGGGTCGGCTTAGCTGCCTATACTAGCAGCCCCTGTGTGTTTTTTCATGGCGCACCGCTCTGCAATAAATGTATCATAAAACGCTATTTACCGTTTTAATGTATTTACATTAAAACGGTAAATATCGTTTTATGATACATTTATCGGCAGAACGGTGCGTCATTTTTCTCCCTGCGCCATTTTCAGATGGACCCGCTCAGACGGTACAGGCTCTCTCCCTCACTGCTTCTCTCTCCTCCTCTCCTCCTCTCTTCCTCACTGCTGTTCTCCCCTCCTCTCTACCTCACTGCTTCTCTCTCCTCCTCTCTTTATCTCTCTCCCCTCCTCTCTACCTCACTGCTCCTCTCTCCTCCTCTCTCCCTCACTGTTTTTCTCCACTCCTCTCTACCTCACTGCTTATCTCTCCTCCTCTCTTTATCTCTCTCCCTCACTGCTTCTCTCCCCTTCTCTCCACCTCACTGCTTCTCTTTCCTTCTCTCTTCATCTCTCTCCCTCACTGCTTTTCTCCCCTCCTCTCTACCTCACTGCTTCTCTCTCCTCCTCTCTTCAGCTATCTCCCTTACTGCTTCTCTCTTCTCCTCTCTTCATCTCTCTCCCTCACTGCTTCTCTCTCCTCCTCTCTTCATCTCTCTCCCTCACTGCTTCTTTATCTTCCTCTCTTTCCCTCACTGCTTCTCTCCCCTCCTCTCTACCTCACTGCTTCTCTTTCCTACTCTCTTTATCTCTCTCCCTCACTGCTTCTCTCTCCTCCTCTCTTCATCTCTCTCCCTCACCGCTTCTCTCTCCTCCTCTGTTCCCCTCACTGCTTCTCTCCCTCCTCTCTTTACCTCACTGCTTCTCTCCCCTCCTCTCTACTTCCCTGCTTCTCTCTCCTCCTCTCTTCTTCTCTCTCCCTAACTGCTTCTCTCTCCTCCTCTCTTCATCTCTCTCCCTCACTGCTTCTCTCTCCTCCTCTCTTCATCTCTCTCCCTCACTGCTTCTCCCTCCTCCTCTCTTCATCTCTCTCCCTCACTGCTTCTCTCTCCTCCTCTCTTCATCTCTCTCCCTCACTGCTTCTCCCTCCTCCTCTCTTCATCTCTCTTCCTCACTGCTTCTCTCTCCTCCTCTCTTCATCTCTCTCCCTCACTGCTTCTCCCTCCTCCTCTCTTCATCTCTCTCCCTCACTGCTTCTCTCTCCTCCTCTCTTCATCTCTCTTCCTCACTGCTTCTCCCTCCTCCTCTCTTCATCTCTCTTCCTCACTGCTTCTCTCTCCTCCTCTCTTCATCTCTCTCCCTCACTGCTTCTCCCTCCTCCTCTCTTCATCTCTCTCCCTCACTGCTTCTCCCTCCTCCTCTCTTCATCTCTCTCCCTCACTGCTTCTCTCTCCTCTCTTCATCTCTCTCCCTCACTGCTTCTCTCTCCTCCTCTTCATCTCTCTCCCTCACGGCTTCTCTCCCCTCCTCTCTACCTCACTGCTTCTCTCTTCTCCTCTCTTCATCTCTCTCCCTCACGGCTTCTCTCCCTTCTTCTCTACCTCACCGTTCCTCTCTCCCTCACTGCTTCTCTCCCCTCCTCTCTCCCTCACTGCTTCTCTCCCCTCCTTCTCCTCTCTTCATCTCTCTCCCTCACGGCTTCTCTCCCTTCTTCTCTACCTCACCGTTCCTCTCTCCCTCACTGCTTCTCTCCCCTCCTCTCTCCCTCACTGCTCCTCCTCTCTCTCTCACTGCTTCTCTCCCCTCCTCTCTACCTCACTGCTTCTCTCCCCTCCTCTCTTCATCTCTCTCCCTCACTGCTTCTCTCCCCTCCTCTCTCCCTCACTGCTTCTCTCCCCTCCTCTCTACCTCGCTGCTCCTCTCTCCTCCTCTCTCTCTCACTGCTTCTCTCCCCTCCTCTCTTCATCTCTCTTCATCTCCTCCCTCCTCCTCTCTTCATCTCTCTCCCTCACTGCTTCTCTCTCCTCTCTTCATCTCTCTCCCTCACTGCTTCTCTCTCCTCCTCTTCATCTCTCTCCCTCACGGCTTCTCTCCCCTCCTCTCTACCTCACTGCTTCTCTCTTCTCCTCTCTTCATCTCTCTCCCTCACGGCTTCTCTCCCTTCTTCTCTACCTCACCGTTCCTCTCTCCCTCACTGCTTCTCTCCCCTCCTCTCTCCCTCACTGCTCCTCCTCTCTCTCTCACTGCTTCTCTCCCCTCCTCTCTACCTCACTGCTTCTCTCCCCTCCTCTCTTCATCTCTCTCCCTCACTGCTTCTCTCCCCTCCTCTCTCCCTCACTGCTTCTCTCCCCTCCTCTCTACCTCGCTGCTCCTCTCTCCTCCTCTCTCTCTCACTGCTTCTCTCCCCTCCTCTCTACCTCACTGCTTCTCTCTTCTCCTCTCTTCATCTCTCTCCCTCACTGCTTCTCTATGCGCTGTGTTCGGAGTGCACAGCCATCTGCGCTAATCAGATGTGAACGAGGCCTAACACTTTCAGAAAGTGATTATTCCATATGTTTTCTATGCAGAGTTGTCAAAATTATGTAGGATATTTTATTTTTATGTGCACTGCAGGGGCAATAAGTAGAGGTGGAAATTAGGGATTTAAGAGAGCAAACGTGATAATTATCATCATGTGATCTGGAACCAATCAGCATGGCTCCTTATTCCTTCCAGATGGTGTCAGCTGTCAGAGTGCTCGAGATTGGTGCAGTAAAACTCTGTGTGTCAGAAACAAGCGTCCATATAAGGTCAGAAGATATTACTTTGAGGGTCCTGATTCACTGTGCTGCTATAGATGTTCCAACTTTCTGTATGGCTTCGGGATGCTGGTTCTCAAGTCTAAATACGTGAATATTGCTGTCTGAGGTGAGGTAGTCTTTTTCTGTAACTGGACTTGCATTTGGGTTGCCATAGATTAGTACCTTTATCATCTTTTGGAAGTGGTCACTCTCCCTTTGTAGGATCTGGTAGGTCTCTAAAGTATGGAAATTCTTACAGGCCAATTCTTACAGGATCACGTAAGTAAATATCAGTCTGAGGGGAGTTGATGGTGCCTCTTACCTTTGAGTCCGCCAGGAGAAAAGCACGATATAAATGTTATTTGTCTTGTCTTTGTCTTAACTTCAACCAGATGTGGCTGTTTCATCTCATACATGGACATGTGTGGCTTGATAGTGTACTGGTTAAGGGTTTTGCCTCTGCCATAGGAGACCTGGGTTTGAACCTCAGCTCCTCCTGCTCCTGTTCAGTAAGCTACTCAAGCACTTCAAGTCTGCCAGGAGAATATCGCTAAATTTAAGTTGTTTGTCTTGTCTTGTCCTAACTGGATTGGTGTGCTCTTGGAGCTCCTCCTTATTCCAAATGATTGTCCCTCCTGAACAACGACCCTGCTTGGTAATGTATCTTTTGCTGCAATAGAGAATTCAGGGAGTGCTTGGCTTAGGTAAAGAAGTTATACAAATCACAAATGTATTGATTTCAATGAGAATAACCCTTACCAGTGATAGCCTCGTAAAATTCCCTCCCATAAAACCAGCCAGAACACTAGAGCACCTAAAGACCCAATTCAGTGGCAAGTGCATGCCCATTTTAACGTTGCAAAAGTCTTCTTGGGCCCAATGAATTGTGATAACATAATTGACGTAACCAGGCAACATACAGTTATTGATGGTATATCTAACCAGCCTCACCCCATAAGGTACTGCAACCATCCTTTCAACAACCAAGGGTTGGTACGCACCTCACTATCACTGGCTGTCACTGGCTGGCTGTTACGTGAGTTGTTACATGAGTTGCCATAGTACTGTGGCCAAGCAAAGTGTTATATGCACGACAAGTGTGCACTTGCTGAGCTTAGCTCTGGATATGTGCTTGTAATGAGGCGTGTATATCAATTATCAATTGCTGGGAGTTGCCTGGTTAAATTGGATCATGTTATCACCATTCATTGTGCTAAAAGAGGACTTTTGCAGTTTTTTTTGGAGCTGGGAAAAAAGGGCGCAGGCAGCTAGTGGACAAAAAGGGCGCCGCCATTCACTCCCATAATAAATAACGTTTAATGGGCGCCCAACAGGAAAAAAGGGCACCGGAGCTAAGTAAAGTTTACAAACGGCGCCCGGAGATGTTTAATGATTTATAACTGAGCTTGTGGTGATTTACGTTTATAAAATGCACCCGTGCCGAATAACGTTTATAAAAATACTAAACATATTTATCCTATTTAACTAATTAAAACATTATTTAAAGTTTTATCCCTTACTGTTTTTAAAACATTATTCACAAAATAAAGCGATCAGTACGTAATGTAAATTGCAATATATTTTTTGGCGTCACAATATGTAAAACATTATTATCCACATAATAAAGCGATGACTAAGGGGGGTGGTTAGGGTGAGGCATCACCAGGGGGGTCTTAGGTTTAGGCACCACCAGGGGAGTCTTAGGTTTAGGCACCACCAGGGGGGTCTTAGGTTTAGGCACCACCAGGGGGGTCTAGGGGTTAGGGATAGGTATAGGGAGGGTTCTGTGTGAGAGTAGGGTTAGGTATAGTAACATTACAATATAAATCACCAGGGGGGTGGTTAGGGTTAGGCACCACCAGGGGGGTCTTAGGTTTAGGCTCCACCAGGAGGGTCTTAGGCTTAGGCACCACCAGGGGGGTCTTAGGTTTAGGCACCACCAGGGGAGTCTTAGGTTTAGGCACCACCAGGGGGGTCTTAGGTTTAGGCACCACCAGGGGGGTCTTAGGTTTAGGCACCACCAGGCGGGTCTTAGGTTTAGGCACCACCAGGGGGGTCTTAGGTTTAGGCACCACCAGGGGGGTCTTAGGTTTAGGCACCACCAGGGGGGTCTTAGGTTTAGGCACCACCAGGCGGGTCTTAGGTTTAGGCACCACCAGGGGGGTCTTAGGTTTAGGCACCACCAGGGGGGTCTTAGGTTTAGGCACCACCAGGGGGATCTTAGGTTTAGGCACCACCAGGGGGGTCTTAGGTTTAGGCACCACCAGGGGGGTCTTAGGTTTAGGCACCACCAGGGAGGTCTTAGGTTTAGGCACCACCAGGGGCGTCTTAGGTTTAGGCACCACCAGGGGGGTCTTAGGTTTAGGCACCACCAGGGGGTCTAGGGGTTAGGGATAGGTACAGGGAGGGTTCTGTGTAGGAGTAGGCTTAGGTATAGTTTTACTACAATTTTAGTAATATTTACTAATGTTTTACAACACTTATTACGAACGTAGTTATATTTATATCATCGTTATAAAGAATATTTTCAGATTTTATTATAAGAACAAACCATAAATGAAGGTTATTGACAATAATATACAATTATAAAAATTAATCATATATTATCGTTATTTTAATAAACGTAATTCTAAGTTTCACTTTTGAAACAGGGAAGATTAAAGTTTTCACAATTGCCGATTTCATAAACATTATTTAATGATTTATAAATTTGTTAAACATTATTTGTAAACGAAATATAGCACACTATTTTTATAAACGCTATTAATGATTAATTGTTAATTAGCGTTTACACCCCGCGCCCTTTTTGTCCGGGCGCCCTTTTTGTACGTACGCGTTTTTTTTACCCATAATATGGAAGTGCGCTTCTCACTGAATTGGGTCTATAGGTGCTCTAGTGTTTGGATCTTTGCCGGCTGGTTTTATGGGAGGGAATTTTACGAGGCTATCATTGGTAAGGATTATTGTCATTAAAATTTATACATTTTATAAAAAAACTTCTTTACCTAAGCACTCCCTGAGGTTTTGCTTATATGCATATTAGAATTTATCAGGTTGAGACAAGTTGTAATTAAGGGTTGGTATCCCCTAATTTTTATATTTAATGCAATAGAGAATTCCCTGGGAAGCGATGTATCGTCCGCTGTCTGGCTCCATGTCTCCAGGAGGATCTGTATGCCCACCTTTCTTGGTCTTTCTTCAAGTCTGGGTCATTTCTTTTGGTTCCAATCCCTGAGGCATTCAGAACCTGAGTATTCCAAGTGCTAATTATGAGGCATTTCATATTGTCTTTCTTTCCACAGTCAGTCGTCTCAGCTTGTTGCATGTGGAGAAAAGATTTCTGTCATGACAATGGTCTGGGGTGTTTTTACCGTGTTTTGTCTTTTGGTCTGTGGCTTGTCTCCATCACATTCTCTCTGTCCCTCACACTCTCTCTCACGCTCCTCCTCTCCCTCACTTCCCAATTTAAATTAAAAAAAAAGCTTTATTGGTCAAGTTTAGTGTTGGGCGAACAGTGTTCGCCACTGTTCGGGTTCTGCAGAACATCACCCTGTTCGGGTGATGTTCGAGTTCGGCCGAACACCTGACGGTGCTCGGCCAAACCGTTCGGCCATATGGCCGAACTAAGAGCGCATGGCCGAACGTTCCCCGAACGTTCGGCTAGCGCTGTGATTGGCCGAACGGGTCACGTGGTTCGGACCCGAACGCGCTCTGATACCCGAACCACGTCATATCTCCGCCATTTGTCTGTGGGTTTAGCTTTGGGTAGGCAGGCAGGGTAGTTCGCGCTCCAGCCACGCTAGCCAGGGTCCCCCCTGTCATTGTGTCACTGCTGGGAACAGTAGTACACCGCTTGCTCAGCCACACTATATAGCATTCTGTTTACTGCCACTCTGTGTACCTCGCTCAGCCACACTATATAGCATTCTGTTTACTGCCACTCTGTGTCTGCTGGGAATAGTAGTACACCGCTTGCTCAGCCACACTATATAGCATTCTGTTTACTGCCACTCTGTGTACCTCGCTCAGCCACACTATATAGCATTCTGTTTACTGCCACTCTGTGTCTGCTGGGAATAGTGGTACACTGCTCGCTCAGCCACACTATATAGCATTCTGTTCACTGTTCTGTGTCTGCTTGGAATAGTGGTACACCGCTCGCTCAGCCACACTATATAGCATTCTGTTTACTGTTCTGTGTCTGCTGGGAATAGTGGTACACCGCTCGCTCAGCCACACTATATAGCATTCTGTTTACTGTTCTGTGTCTGCTGGGAATAGTGGTACACCGCTCGCTCAGCCACACTATATAGCATTCTGTTCACTGTTCTGTGTCTGCTGGGAATAGTGGTACACCGCTCGCTCAGCCACACTATATAGCATTCTGTTCACTGTTCTGTGTCTGCTGGGAATAGTGGTACACCGCTCGCTCAGCCACACTATATAGCATTCTGTTTACTGTTCTGTGTCTGCTGGGAATAGTGGTACACCGCTCGCTCATCCACACTATATAGCATTCTGTTCACTGTTCTGTGTCTGCTGGGAATAGTGGTACACCGCTCGCTCAGCCACACTATATAGCATTCTGTTCACTGTTCTGTGTCTGCTGGGAATAGTGGTACACCGCTCGCTCAGCCACACTATATAGCATTCTGTTCACTGTTCTGTGTCTGCTGGGAATAGTGGTACACCGCTCGCTCAGCCACACTATATAGCATTCTGTTTACTGTTCTGTGTCTGCTGGGAATAGTGGTACACCGCTCGCTCAGCCACACTATATAGCATTCTGTTTACTGTTCTGTGTCTGCTGGGAATAGTGGTACACCGCTCGCTCAGCCACACTATATAGCATTCTGTTTACTGTTCTGTGTCTGCTGGGAACAGTAGTACACCGCTCGCTCAGCCAGAGTATATAGCATTGTGTTTACTGCCACTCTGTGTACACCGCTCAGCCAGACTATATACCATTGTTTACTACACCGCTCAGCCAGACTATATACCATTGTTTACTGACACTCTGTGTACACCGCTCAGCCAGACTATATACCATTGTTTACTGCCACTCTGATTCTGCTGGGAACAGTAGTACACCGCTCGCTCAGCCAGACTATATACCATTGTTTACTGACACTCTGTGTACACCGCTCAGCCAGACTATATACCATTGTTTACTGCCACTCTGATTCTGCTGGGAACAGTAGTACACCGCTCGCTCAGCCAGACTATATACCATTGTTTACTGACACTATATAGCAGACTATATAGCATTGTGTGTACACCGCTCAGCCAGACTATATACCATTGTTTACTGACACTCTGTGTACACCGCTCAGCCAGACTATATACCATTGTTTACTGCCACTCTGATTCTGCTGGGAACAGTAGTACACCGCTCGCTCAGCCAGACTATATACCATTGTTTACTGACACTCTGTGTACACCGCTCAGCCAGACTATATACCATTGTTTACTGCCACTCTGATTCTGCTGGGAACAGTAGTACACCGCTCGCTCAGCCAGACTATATAGCATTGTGTTTACTGCCACTCTGTGTACACCGCTCAGCCACACTATATAGCATTGCGTACTCTGCCAGTCAGTGTGTATATTGCTGGGATCAGTAATACTCCACTCACCGTCAACCACTATATGAGCTCAACATGAGTTCCCCAGAGACCTCCGCTGTGAGCAGCACTCCCAACAACAGCAACAGCCAACGCCCCACGCAAGCTATAACATCCACCCCAGCAGCCAGTGGTCAGCAGCAGCCCTCCCCGGAGGAGAACGTTGTGTCCATCAGTCCGTCGCCAGAGCGATTAATGAGGGCTGCCATTGAGGAGATGATGGGGCCTGATGTGGAGGAGGAGGTCTGGCTCAGGCCAGCATCCCAAGTTAATGTTGAGGACGATGAGGGGTCTGTGTCTGGGGATGTTGGGGTGGCAGAGGTGGTGGGTGGGTCAGACTCAGGAGAAGAGTTGTATGATGAGGATGATGATCGGGACCATCTGTATGTGCCTCAGAGTCCGACCCCGGAAAACATGTTGTATTGTGTGTTTAGGTACTAAAATCTGCGTTCCCTCCCAGTAGTGTTGGGCGAACAGTGTTTGCCACTGTTCGGGTTCTGCAGAACATCACCCTGTTCGGGGTGACTATATAGCAGACTATATAGCATTGTGTTTAATGCCACTCTGTGTACACGGCTCAGCCACACTATATAGCATTGTGTTTACTTCCACTCTGTGTCTGCTGGGAACAGTAGTACACCGCTCACCCGCCACTGTATAGCATTGTGCTCTGTGTCACTGCTGACAATAGTGGTACACCGCTCACCCACCACTGTATAGCATTTCTGTACTGCCACTGTACTGCTGCCAGTCAGCGTGTACTTTAAGGATAAGTGAAATGAGGAAGAAATCCGGTGAAAGAGGGAGGGGCAAGGGAAGAGGTGTTTCCCCTGACGGTTCACGTACAGGCCACAGGGGAGCACCCAAGAAAACCCACTCAATACTGCCCATGTTGTCCAGGACAACAACCCTCACAGATCCAAAAGAACAGGACCAGATAATTACTTGGATGACCTCTCAAGCGTCCAGCAGTGGGTTAAGCAGCACCAGCACATCACGCACGAGGTCCGAGTCCTCAGCCAGTTAAAGTCTGGGCTTTCTTTGAAGACTGCACTGAGGATGTTACCATGGCGATTTGCAAGGTGTGCAAGACCCGCCTGAGCAGGGGGAAAAGTATTAACAACCTCTCCACCACCAGCATGAGCCGCCACATTCTATCCAAACATCCCACTCTGTGGGCAAACGCGGCAGGACAGGGTACCACCAGCAACACTGCCTCCCTTGGGTTCACCAGACTCACCACCAGACCCGCCTCAGCAGCAGCAGTAGCCCAGCCATTGCGTGGTTCACAACATTCACAAACATCAGACGATGCTGACACTGTCACTTTCCGGACTAGTGCTCTTGAGGTCTCCCAGTGTTCATCAAACACAACAACCAACAGCCCTTCGGTGTGCAGCGCTACGGTTGAGTTGTCTGTCTCTGAGATGTTTGAGCACAAGAGGAAATTGCCAGCAAATGACCCCCGGGCCGTGGCAGTAACAGCCAGCCAGCATAGCCAAGCTTCTGGCCTGCGAAATGCTGCCATATCGAGTGGTGGAGACAAACAGCTTCAAGGGCATGATGTCAGTGGCCATCCCACGTTACGTGGTTCCCAGCCGCTACCACTTTGCGCGCTCTGCAGTGCCTGAGTTGCATGAGCACGTGGTCAGCTAAATAACCCGAAGCTTGAAGAATGCCGTTGCCTGCAAGGTTCACCTCACCACTGACACCTGGACGAGTGCGTTCGGCCAGGGTCGATACATCTCCCTTACCGCGCACTGGGTGAACCTTGTGGAGCCTGGCAGCGATTCCTCACCTGCTACGGCGCGGGTGTTGCCCACGCCGCAAACAGCTGGATAACAACAGCAGCACCTACCTCTCTGACTCCTTCTCCTCCAACGCATCTCAAAGCTGTACCTCATCCGGAAATGCTAACCCAGCACCAGCAGCAGTAGGATCGTGGAAGCAGTGCAGCACAGCTGTTGGCATGCGTCAGCAAGCGTTGCTGAAGCTGATCTGCCTTGGGGATAAGCAGCACACAGGGGAGGAAATTTGGAGGGGAATAAAGGAACAGACGGATTTGTGGCTGGCACCGCTGGACCTGAAACCGGGCATGAAGCTAGACACCTGGCACGAACTGGCAATGTACGCAATAGAGGTGCTGGCTTGCCCGGCAGCCAGCGTTATGTCGGAACGCTGTTTCAGTGCTGCCGGAGGCATCATCACAGATCGGCGTATCCGCCTCTCCACAGAAAATGCAGACCGTCTGACTCAAATTAAAATGAATCAATCCTGGATTGGAAACGACTACGCAACACTCCTGGACCCCAACCAAGTAACATGACCGATGAACATCTGGGATGGTTTAGCGTTTCCGGTCCCTGTTTATTGAACCTCTCATCTGTATTACATTTATGACTGCATGGCGGCAAAAAGCATTGCTGCTATATCCGCACGCTTTTTGTCCTCATGCAAGGCCTGGGTTGTTGTGTCTCACAAAGCGTGGCCTTCTCCTCCTGCGCCTCCTCCTGTTCCATCACGTGTGCTGCTGCTGCTGCTGCTGCTGCTGCTGGGTTACCGTTGCCGGTCCCTGTTTATGGAACCTCTTATCTTTATTACATTTATGACTACATGGCGGTACAAAGCATGCTATCCGCACGCTTTTTGTCCTCATGCAAGGCCTGGGTTGTTGTGTCTCACAAAGCGTGGCCTTCTCCTCCTGCGCCTCCTCCTGTTCCATCACGTGTGCTGCTGCTGCTGCTGCTGGGTTACCGTTGCCGGTCCCTGTTTATGGAACCTCTTATCTTTATTACATTTATGACTACATGGCGGTACAAAGCATGCTATCCGCACGCTTTTTGTCCTCATGCAAGGCCTGGGTTGTTGTGTCTCACAAAGCGTGGCCTTCTCCTCCTGCGCCTCCTCCTGTTCCATCACGTGTGCTGCTGCTGGGTTAGCGTTGCCGCGTGGTCCCTGTTTATTGAACCACTTATCTTTATTACATTTATGACTGCATGGTGGTACAAAGCATGCTATCCGCACGCTTCTTGTCCTCATGCAAGGCCTGGGTTGTTGTGTCTCAAAGCGTGGCCTTCTCCTCCTGCGCCACCCTCCTCCTGTTCCATCACGTGTGCTGCTGCTGGGTTAGCATTACCGGTCCCTTTTCCTGGAACCTCTTATATGTATTACATTTATGACTGCATGCCGACAAAAAGCATGTTACCTGTGCAAAGAAAACAGACATTTCCCGCATTTAAAAGACAGTTTTCCCTTTGAAACTTTAAAATCGATTTTCTCAAAAACTATAAGCTCTTTTTGCTAAATTTTTTTTTCCTCTTGTACCCACTCCCAAGGTGCACATACCCTGTAAATTTGGGGTATGTAGCATGTAAGGAGGCTTTACAAACCACAAAAGTTCGGGTCCCCATTGACTTCCATTATGTTCGGAGTTCGGGTCGAACACCCGAACATCGCGGCCATGTTCGGCCTGTTCGGCCCGAACCCGAACATCTAGATGTTCGCCCAACACTAGTCAAGTTACAGGCATTTCCAAAGCAATAGAAGGGTGGGAACATGTGAAAAGGGTTTAGTTTCGGGGTTTTAGGGACAGCAGTTATTATGGATAATAAGTAGTCTCTGAACATTATGAAATTTGAGTTAATGTATCTTCTTCTCAGTTTGTGGCATGCTGTGACATAGTGTGCAGTGATTGTCACCTCTGGTTATAGAGTTGGCACAGTCTGTTGTCCCTGAGTTAAGATGTTGGTCTGTGTCCCTCAGACTCGATTTCCAGGTGGTGAGCACTTAGTGTAGAGGCTCAGGAGTCAAGACTTGCCTTTCTTTAGGGTTTTGGAGATTTTCAAGGCGTAAAGCCAGTTTATACTATCTCTGTAGAGACTGCAATATGTTTAGCTTCTGTGTTTTATCTCATTCCGCCATTTAGTCACATAGTGTAGTTATACACGGCCAGCATGGTGGTGTACTGGTTAGCACTCTTACCTTGCAGTGCTGGGTCTTTGCTTCAAATCCCAGCCAGGGCACTATCTGCAAGGGTTTCCTTCGGGGACTCTGGTTTTCTTCTAGTTCCCGGCCAAGGCATAGGGCGCAGTGTAGGAGGGGCACACAACTCACTCAGCTATCATTCCCCTATTGTGTTTGAAGCAGAGAGAAATAAGAAAAGGTGATACATGGCAGTGACTGCAAGCCACTGGTGGGGGCCCTGCGGTGCCTCTTAGTCTAATAGCAATCAGTGTGTGACAGCTGGGGGGGGGGGGGGGGGGAAATGGAGGGGTGCACTTTGGTGTCTCAGTCTTGGGTGCTGGAGGACCTTGTCCCTGCTCTGTTTTCTTCCCACATTCCCCAAATTGGGCCTAGACAAATGATACATACACTACAACACGCTACATACATAGACATATGACTATGGTAGGAATTGGATTGTAAACTCCTCTGAGGTACAGTAAAGTGACAAGACAATATACTCTGTACAGCGCTGCGGAAGATGTCGACGCTATATAAATAATAATATTACTAGCCAACCCGCGTCGTAGCATACGCCGCATCTATCTATCTAATAGAGTACGTGCCTCAACCTTGAAGCAAGAAGAAGTAGGCTTTCCATGAGAAAATTTATGCGTGCTCAAACACCAAGTTTAACCCTAGCAAATCTGGCTTTGCAAATCCGGCCTAATTGGCTATTCATGAGGCAATGCTCATGCAAATATGCATTTGCTTTCGCATGCCAAACTATGCAGGGTCCAAAAACCAATACCGCAAAGCGATCGCCCTGCGGGTATTAGTTCATGCTACATTAGCACTATCCAGGAACGCCACGGGGAGGATTCCGAATGCCCCCATACAACCGAGGGACTGCGGGGTCCCAGGCTCTCTTACTGCCTGGGAACCACAGCGGCACCCCGGAGGGGGGGGCTGGGTGGCGCAGCTGCACCCCCCCCCCCAAGTGTGGTCAGCGCCGGGGAGAGCCATCCGCACCCACCTCCCAATATTAAAAACAGGCACTTACCTTAACGTCCATTGCGTTCTGCAACATGCACATTAACTTGGGGGCACCACATGAGAAAGGAGTGAAGCATGGGTCACCCCGAGCTTTAGAGCTCAGGGCTGGCTCACATACAACACTCCGGGGTGGGGGGAGGACAGGCGCAGACAACTCACTCCAGGGCTCACACCACCAGAGCAAGCCATCCACCACCTGCCTCCAAAGGATACAACTGCAAAAATGCTTTCCATGAGAAAAATTTTGCGTGCTCAAACACCAAGTTTAACCCTAGCAAGTCTGGCTTTCCAAATCTGGCCTAATTGGCTATTCATGAGGCAATGCTCATGCAAATATGCATTTGCTTTCGCATGCCAAACTATGCAGGGTCAAAAAACAAATACTGCAAAGTGCTCTCTCGCTGCCTGGGAACCACAGCGGCACCCCGGAGTGGGAGGCTGGTTGGCGCAGCCCCCCCCCCCAAGCGTGGCCAGCGCTGGGGAGAGCCGTCCGCACCCACCTCCTAATATTAAAAACAGCCACTTACCTTAACGACCATTGGGTTCTGCTACATGCGCATTAATTTTATCATGGAAAGCATTTTGTGCAGTTTGTATCCTTTGGAGGCAGGTGGTGGATGGCTTGCTCCGGTGGTGTGAACCCTGGAGTGAGTGCGCCTGTCCTCCCCCCCCCCTCTGGAGTGCTGTATGTGAGCCAGCCCTGAGCGCTAAAGCTCGGGGTGACCCATGCTTCTCTCCTTTCTCATGTGGTGCCCCCAAATTAATGTGCATGTAGCAGAACGCAATGGACGTTAAGGTAAGTGCCTGTTTTTAATATTCATAGGTGGGTGCAGACGGCTCTCCCCGGCGCTGGCCACACTTGGGGGGGGGGGGGGTCGTCCACGCCACCCAGCCTCCCCCTCCGGGGTGCCGCTGTGGTTTCCAGGCAGTGAGAGAGCCTGGGACCCTGCGGTCCCCCCAGTTGTATAAAAAGGGGGCATTGGGAATCCTCCCTGTGGCGCTCCTGGAGGCCTGGAGCACACCAAAAACTGCTAGCAGATCCGCAAAATGCTAGCAGATTTTGAAACGCTTTTTCTTATTTTTCTGTAGCATTTCACCTAGCATTTTGCGGTTT